>NC_060139.1:742217215-742521076 GCF_021461385.2 Schistocerca piceifrons
TGGCAGTGGAGGGATGACCGTGGCTTGTGGCACCCATACAGTACCATAGACTCTCGCATAATTGAGGTATATTCATTTTATATGTTACATGTACTCTTCAGTATAGTCTGCTTTCGTTTTAAGTAATGGTCACTTGAGTGAGCTAGATTCTGTTTAAAACAAACTCTTACATAGGCTGCTCATCAGTCTGGGGAGGATGAAATCAGCTTATCGACACTAGGTCGAACCTATACAGTGGACTTTCATTCAATGCAGCAGATAAATGAAGACACTGGGACAACGCGGCCAGTCCAGCGTCGTCTGAATCCTGTGTCTCTAGCTGCTACTGTGGATATGAGCTCTGGGACTGTTACGGCTGGAAGCAGTTCGATGTCTGTCAGTAGCTCAAACCCAGCAGACAATATGCATTCCACAGGTAAATATTTATTGCTATACAGACTAAATTATTACATATGTAATTTCATTATTCATTTAATATTTAAAGTAAGGGAAGGCAGTAGCTCATCTACAGGGTGTCACAGAAATGTTGTGACAAACTTTGAGAGGTTGTAGAGGGTGTCCTGAACAACGAATCAAGGATAGTAACCCATGTCTGGAAATGTCATCCAGTGAGGCTATAGAGTGTTGAATTTATAGGTGACACTAGGCCACCCCTTCCACAGCAAATGTGACTCTGTATGCTAAAGGACCATAGGTGGAATGTCTCACAAAGTTGTTTGTTATTCAGTGATTACTACTGATTGCCAGCAATGCTGTTTTGAGTTGGTGGATAACATTTTCAAACATGAGTTTCCACCTGCAGTTTATTTTTCTCCTGCATACCAAAAAACACTGGAGATTTTAGAGGAATCTAGGAAAAAAATAAACTGCAGATGGAAACCCGTATCCAAAACTATCATCCATGGAGGGAACAGAACATCACATTCATAGGAGCCTAAGCCTTCCAAGCATCTAGCTCCATCTCCACTGATGATCACGCCAATTAGTCGTGATCACTGAATAACAACATTGTGAGGTGATCCACCTACTGTACATCAGCATACGAAGTCACATTTGCTGGCAAAGGGGTGGCTTACTGGCATGTGCCAGCCCCTTTTACTTTGATACTCTGTAGCATTGTTGATGACATTTCTGGACGTGGAATCCTGTTTTAGATTTGTTCCGCAGGATGCCCTCAACACTCAACCCCAACCTCCAAAGTTTGTCAACGTTTCTGGGACACACTGTAAGCTTACTGATGTGTGGTGCATAGAAACACTCAACAGAAAGTATTATTTTCTTTAGCTTTTGAGATCCTGCAATTTCTCTAACAAAAGTACAGAGACAGAGACACAGACACAGAGATACCACCTTAAAAATGTAAAGTAAAAATACATTAATGAAAACTAGATGATTTCCTTATCGTTACTACCTTAATTGTGAAGTAATGAAGTTATTAGAATTTGTATTTTCTGATAACTACATTATTCGCAGTCTGTTCTTAACATTCACTGTTATTTGTTTTGGATGATAAAAGTTTCAGTTGCTGCCTTAGTCCAGGTTTGGTTGTTTTTAAAACTTTTCTTTTCTTGAAGCAAGGAGTCTGCATTAGAATGCGTACTTGATGGAGTGCAGTGGGTTTTGTGTGAGAGTAATTAGCACTTTATAAGTTTGTTTGAATCTGGTTGTATGGAGAACTATAATTTTATCCATATGGTTTCTTCATTTTCAGTGTATAGATTGCTACACAATAGTTTGCTGTGATTTCTTTCCAAGGGTCTTGTGCTGTTTGTCTGGTGAACTTGATAGTAAAAATGGTTTCTAAATACACTAGTATGTGTATACTGATTTTCTTTCAAACATTGTCAAATTTTTGCAACTACTTTAGTTCTTGTTATTTGGTACTGTTCACTAATTTAGTCATTAATGATTTAGGTTCTCATGCAAACATTGTTAGCCCAACAACAAGTATTCAGCTACCTCCTTGTTTTGGTGGTGGATCATCAGTTAGTTCAAATTCAGAAAGCAACTTGAGTGAAAATAGTGGAATCAGCAGTGCTCAAATGAATGGCAGTAACAGGTAATACACTTCCATTCTTACATTAGTGTTGATTAAATGTACATTACTTAAAAAGTGAAAATTGATATTAAGTGTCCATGCTACTGTTCCACAGTTCCCGTGATGCACGTGTTGCGTGTCTGCGTGAAGAACATGGACTTGCTGCTTCATTCATCCGTTCTTTATTCAGTGTTTTGTATGAGGTATACAGTTCGTCAGCTGGACCAGCCGTTCGTTGTAAATGTTTGCGTGCCTTGCTACGAATGGTGTATTATGCTTCTCCAGATCTTCTTAAGGTATAAACTCAAACATTTGTATGAAAATTATCTTACTTATTAGTTTGTTGACTTTAATAAATTTCTTTGAGCAAATTATGTAAAAAATCTTCATTAATGGAGTCTTTTTGTTGTTGCTTGATAGAAAATTTCCATGTTTATCAGTGAAAACACATACTGCATTCTACTGTACCAATTTATTTCATTAAATGGACCAATATTCAGCTTAAAAGGCCATTGTAAGATAACTATCGCCATCAGAGAGGATAGAATGCCGGAGGACAACTTCAAAAAAGATGTTAACATGTAGAGTGTATGGCGCTACTTAGTGTGTGCAACTATAACATAGTTGAAAATATACTAGGTAAACAGCGATTAAATGTCAAGGGAACGTAACATAAAATATTAGGCTGGATGAGGGGATAAGAAACAAAACATCAGTGGGGTACACCGAAATCTTAATTTGTAACTGTTAAAAATACTGCATAATGTCATGGTAATATAAGTAAGTCTAAAGAATTGCAGTTAACTGAAGTTGCACTATGGTAAAATAGAAACGTTTAACAATTTAAGTTACATGTTGAATAATCGGAGTCTCTGCCAGGTGTTCGCGAACATCTGGTGGAGAACCTGATTCTTCGACATGTCAACAGATCTCCAGGAAAGCGTGAAGAATTACAATTTAAGTTACTTTTACTGCCACAGTAAAAATAGATAAGACTTCAGTTTCAGTATTTTGCTGACAGAGAACCGGCAACTTTATTAAATTCCTTAAAGTGTTTATTAATAATTGTCAGCAGTTGCAGTAGTTATATTAGGCGACTAGTTTTGGACCTTACAGGTTCATTTTCAAACCTGGCCTACAGAGGCTGGACTGACACTGTCTGATTTTTAACCCACAAGCAGGTGCGCCTGTGTATAAAATGCACCAACCAACTGCAAACCCATACCTATTCCTTCATTATTGCTTCAGGTAAAACAGCGATAAATTGTGTTGTGATACGTCCAAGTGAGCGGCAGGAGTATAAAATACAAAGTGAGCCAAGAGAGAAAAAAATTACGTTCTGTGCAAAAAAGACCCTGATTACGAACTAGCAACATAATCCCACATTGAGGCAGTTGTCTACGAGATAATTAGTGATCGAATAAGCTGCTGGCATGGATCTGATGCAACTGCTTTGCTTAATGCTTTGAATGGGTCATTACTGTCTCTGTAACACCTGTTCTTGGCAACAGAGTATTACAGTGAAAATTTATCTTTTTTTTTTTTTTTTTTTTTTTTTTTTTTTTTTTTTTTTTTTTAAATATAATAAAACAGTGTTTTAGCTCATATTATGTAAGTTTAATTTCTCGCTGTTTAAATAAACTAAAATAAACTGTGATTTTGATCATACATGTTTAGCTTGGTAATATAGACAGCTATTCTATACATGTGTACAAAGTGCACCACACACCCTCTTGTGTTGTGAAAAACGGCACGCCTGCTCAAGGGTTAATAATAAACATCAAAGTGGCAGCACATACTTTATAAATTTTTGCAAAATGGATGCCACAAACCACACATGCCTCTTACCACGTCAAAATCAAACTTGGTATGAGGCGTGTTTGGATTGTGGCATTCATTCTGCAAACATTTGTAAAGCGTGTGTTGCCACTTTCATGTGTATTACTAAGTTGAGCACTGGCAGTGCATCCTCAGTAGGCGAGGTTTGAAAATGAACCTGTGTGGTTCGAAACTATTCACCTAATATAAATACTGCAACTGTTGACAGAATCATTAATAAATATTTTTTGTTATAGATAAGACATCCATTAAGAGTAAAACATTCAAACAGGTATGAGCCCATATACCAAGATACTAAGAGTTATCCCTGAAAAATTTCTGAAAATTTGTCAGTGGACTTCTGTTGGCTGTTTTGCTCCCACTGAAGAAATTTCCACTCCTGTTGACCAACACCTCCAACCATTTGCCTGAAACCAAGTCTCCCACATCAAAGTACTAACCACCTTTTTCATTGACTTCCCATCATCCCCACTCCTTCAAATAATGGGTCCCTTGTCATCACTGTTGATGCTACTTCTCATACACCAACATCCCTCGTGTCCGTGGCCTTGCCACTATCAAACACACTCTCTTCCATCTTCTTTAAACTCTAATCCCACCACCTCACTTTTTATGTATCCTACAGCTGTATCCTGACCCACAACTAATTTTCCTTTGAAGAGAAGGTTTACAAACAAATCCATGACACAGTCATGGGCACCGTCATGGCACCTTCTTATGCCAGCCTGTTTAAGGGCTGTCTAGGGAAACATTCCTAGTCTGCCAAAACTCCAACCGTTAATCTGGTTTAGATTCATTGATGTTATTGCCATGATTTGGACTCGGGGCCAAGACACCCTATCCTCATTCCTTCACAATCTCAATACACTCTCTTCCATCTGCTTCAATTGATCCTCCTCATCCCAACATGCCAAGTTCCTGAACATTGACATCTAACTCTCTGATGGCTCCATCTGCACCTCTGTCCATGTTAAACCCACTAACCAGCAACAGAACCTGTATTTCATTAGCTGCCATCCCTTCCACATGAAAAATCCTTCCCATGCAGCCTATTCACCCATGTAAAACATATCTGTAATGATGAAAATTTCTTTGCTCAGACCTGGATACTTCACAAATGTCTTCAGTCAGGCAGTACCTCCCAAACCTAAAAACCTAACTCGTAAACAGATATCCTGTGCCATATCTTCATATAACCCAATACTAACCCCCCCCCCAGAGCGCTCCCATCATAGCCAAATATCATACTGGACTGGAATAGCTGGACCATATCCTTCGCCAGGGGCTTCATTATTATTTGTCATCCTGCCCGAAATGAGTGACACCGTACCCATGATCCTTCACACCCCTCCTGAAGTGGTGTTCCGTCAACCGCCTGACCTACGCAACATCTTAGTCCATCCATATGCCACTCCTATGCCCAATGTCTTCCCACAGGTATCATAGTCTTTTGGCAAACAAAGATGCAAGACTTGTCCAATCCACCCAACCAGCACCTCCTACTCCACTCCTGCCACAGCTTATATTACCCACATGTCATTTACCACCTCTGCTGCAAGCACTGCACAAGGTCTGTTCAACAAAAGTCTGTAACATTTGTAATTTCACACAAATGGCGAGTTGGAGTGAAATGCAGTTGGCATCCCTGCACACAGCTGTTTTTAATGTGTAACTGCTGGAAGTTTCATTGTTGTATGTCTGTTAGTTATTGTTCAGTGCTGTATTGAGTAAACATTGTGTTGAACAGTTAGCGAATTTCGAGATGGTAGAGATAGAGGAGCAACGCATACGAATTACATTTTGCATTAAATTCAAGAAAACCAGTACGTAGATACACCAATTGATGCAGGAAGTGTGTGATCAGTGCTTAAGCTGTAGTCAGTGTTACAAATAGATCATGCAGTTTAAAAATGACTGGAGGGAAGTTAAAGGTGACCCTTGTTCAGGACACCCTGCAATTTCTATCAACACCACTCACGTCAAGAACGTCAATGAAATTGTGCGTGCCAATCGAAGAATGGCTGTCAGAGATTGCTGAAGAATGTAACATTTCAGTTGGATCATGTCATGACCAAGCGAGAGGTGGCGCAATGGTTGTCACACTGGACTCTCATTCAGGAGGACGACTGCTCAAATCCATCTCCGGCAATCCTGATTTATGTTTTCGGTGATTTCTTGAAATCATTTCAGGCAAGGGCACACCTGATTTCCTTCCCCACTCATTCCTCATCTGACGGACCGATGATCTCGCTGTTTGGTCCCTCCCTCCAAATCAACCCACCAGTCATGACTTGAAATCCTGAATCATCATCTTCGAATGCATCATGTTGCCGCTAAGTTCAAGAACAAGATGTTTCTTAAGAGAATCGTAACTGGTGATGAGACCTTACGATGTTGAGACCAAGGTTCAATCTTCACAATGGGTTGGGAAAGAGTCTCAAAGACCAAACAGAGCTTGCCAGGTCAGCTCAAATTTCAGATCCATGCTGATATTTTTCTTGATTTTGAAGGATTAGTTCATCTTGAATTCATGCTACAGGGACAGTCTGTCAATAGATGGTACTATCAGGATGTGTTTCTCACCTGCGAGAAAATGTGAGAAGGAAGCAGCCTGAAATGTGACGAGACAGTTCATGGCTCTTGCATCATAACACCACACACACACACACACACACACACACACACACACACACACACACCCCTATTGGTGCGTGACTGTAGCACAAAACACAAAATCACTGTGCTGCTTCATCCTGCCTATTCTCTGGATCTGGCCCCTGCAGACTATTATTTTTTTTTTTTTTTTTTTTTTTTTAAATTTCCGAAGTTAAAAACTCCACTAAAAGGACAAAGATTTGCAATGATAGATAAGATAAAAGAAAATTTGCAGACAGTGCTTCACATGATCCAGCAGGAGGTATACCAAGACTGCTTCCAGAAGTGTAAACACATTGGGAGTGGTGAATCAATTGTGTAGGAGAGTATTTCAAAGGAGACCATGCACAATAAGCATAGAAAAATTCTGTGTACAGATTTTGAACAGACCTCATGTGTTGGTATGTGTAACAACCAGCTGTCCATAAGAATGAATGGCCACTGCCAAACTGTTGTCAAGAACAGAGTTGATCACTCAGTAGCACAACATGCAGCTGTGCACAACATGCCCAATTTCAATGTCTGCTTCATAACCCATGTGCTTAGTATCCTCCCCTCCACCAATGACTTATCTGAACTGTGCAGATGGCAGTTATACTTGCAACACATCTGCTCCCATTATCACCCTGGGCCTCAATCTCAAGTAACCCTCTGTTCCTGCACCCTCCACCCAGCAGTTTCCCCTTCCTCCATCCTATCAACTCCTCCTAATCCACACCCCCATGTCGCCTCTAGCATGTGCTACTTCTCCCAAGTCATCTTCAGCATGTGCCACTTCCCACTGGGCACTACAATCATGCCATCTCATTACCTGCTACCCCTCCCTCCCGCATAGCTGACTGGCAAACTGGCCACCACCCTCAGAGCCGCAGCCACCCACCCCCAGTTCTTCTCCCCACTTCCCCACCTGACGCTAGCCACACCACAACCAGTTCATCTGCTACAAAATAGCATTGGCACTGTCAGGTCTAGCCAGCACCATTTAGTGGTGTGTGCGTGTGTGTGTGTGTGTGTGTGTGTGTGTGTGTGTGTGTGTGTGTGTGTGTGTGTGTGTGTGTGTGAGAGAGAGAGAGAGAGAGAGAGAGAGAGAGAGAGAGAGAGAGAGTTGCTTTTCTCTAGCTTGTCAAGTAATAACTCTGAAAGCTGGCAAGTTTTTCTTCTGTTGTTTCTATAGACAACTCAGTGCTTCTGCTTTTTGGTGAGTGGTGTCCTTTAATCCTAAAGTATTTACATTATTATACAAGAAGTTTCCTACAGCATAAATACTAGGTAACAAATATTTGTTGGTGATCGGATTTGCACTGATGATGAGGCTGCACACCATCCACTGCTAACCACTACTACATGTCCCATGTAGCATAGCCCACAGCAATACTTAAGAGTCGTTTATTGTTACAGTTACATAACCATGTATGGATGATGACTTGATTCAGTCATATTTAAAAATTATCTTCATATTTCACTTTCCACAATTTATGCTGTATCTTAATCTTTTTTTTATTGAAGTAAGCATTAAATGAACTCAAAACTGTTTGTCAGTCATTTGTCATAAAGACAGTAAAAATAAATGTTTCTTAAGACACAGTATTGGTGTTCCTCTTGATGATATATCATCCATTATCAACACTGTGTGTAGTTACGCCAAATTTTGTAAATTTAATTCGTATAGAATTTACTTTGAATCCAGCTAGATTGTATTACATTCTCTCTTCCACAATTTTAGTACCTATGTATTTCTAATCCTTCTATCATGTTCTAAACAAAAGTAAAAAATTGGTAGTTGAATGAAGCTGAACAATAGCTTAGGTCACAGAAATTTTTACATTTCATGTTAAAACTGTCACGGTTTTCTGTATGTTACTTGTGCTTGATTTAAGAGATGACAGTGGAATTTCAGTAAGTGTTATTAATAGAATTTTAATGAGTGAAAATTCAAATTATGTTTTCTTGCTAGTGTGTTTAGTGGATTTCTTTTCACAATAGACTTTATAAGCACTCTTCATTAAATGTGTAAAATTGATGTTTTTGCAATGTATTTATGCAGGAGGTACTAAAAAACCAGGTAGTATCTAGCCATATTGCTGGAATGATGGCTTCTCAGGATCTCAGAATTGTAGTTGGAGCATTACAAATGGCAGAAATTTTGATGCAAAAGCTTCCTGATGTGTTTGGTGTTCACTTCAGGAGAGAAGGTAGGTTTTCTGAATATTGGTGTTCTATTTGGTTTTTAAGTAAATGGCAGTCCCAGTATCCTGCAATTTATTTCTGTGTACATAGCTTAAGACCAGTGCATGTTCACATTTGGTGAACCTAGTGACAAATTTTAAAAATTGTTCAATATGTTATGAAAAATCCAGGATGGAATAGAGACAGTATTAGGAAAAGGGTAGTCACTATTCCCCACGTAGCAGAGGCACTGAGTCAAAGGAGGCACAACAAAAAACTGCCAAACAAATCATTCAACCAAACATGCCTTCAAAAAAAGTCAGAACCCCCTGATAGAATACGTTTCAGTGCACTGTACAGAAATCACAGGGTGTTTCGAACAATGGGGAAGAGCAAAGGAAAACAGAGAAAAACTGAAAATGTTGATATTCATGGTTATAAAACAATTCCATTATCTTTTATTCCAGCAAAATACTTTGCTGATATCCAGAAAAATAAATGTGACCGGCAAAATTCTAGTGTCAGTCATTTGTGCTGTCCACTTCATACCCTTCAACCGTTGGTCATCGTAACTTCAGTATCTATGTCTTTAATAAAATCTTCTTGGTTTACAAGCCATGTCACTCCAAGTAAAATACTTGAGCTTTTAATGGCTGTCCCCGCCTTTGTCATCAGGAGTTAGTCAGTGACAGCTGCGGCTGGCACCATGTTCTGCTTAAATAGATGCAGTAGCAGTGTCTGGAGCCTTCCAGAAGAACCAAAGCGACACATGCCTAGAAGGCAAGTTGGTCAACTCATAGCAGCTCTGTCCTGCTGCAGGACCAAGCGATGTCAGGTAACACGATCTTCGAAAGTGCCACACTCACCTCCCTGTGAATGTGAAACCCTTTGTCTTTGGTTTTGCTCTATGTTCTAAGCCTATCCCCATGCTCTACTACGTGTGTATCCCTGGTCTCTGCTAAACTCTTTGCTGCTTATTCTGTTTTTGGCCACTTTTATAACAGAATCTCAATATAATGATGTTTGAATCAGAACTCTTGTTGTTTCAAATTGTATTTCTGTCCATTTTCTAGGTAATGTTCAGCTATGGTAGACTTCTCAAGATCCCTTTGTTTATTATGCCATGAGTGCTTTGCACAATAGTCAGCAACAGTGCGAATAGTTTGCCGAATGTAAATGATACCACATTTTCACAAGACACTATTCATGCCAGGAACTCTGTAAGACTTGTGTTGTCTGTAACAGGGTGCAGCATATCTTGCATCTTGGCGATAAGGTAGAATACTGGTCTCGGTCCACGTCTATTTAGCATGTTTGCTGTCTTGCTAGCCATTGTTCCACAGTATGGAAAGAATGCAGCGAGCTTTGCTTCTTCCGCCAATTCACAAGGAGTCTTTGTTGGTGACACCTAAAAGCTTTTGCAATTTCTCCCTTGCTGTAAAAGTTTTCCCTGAACATGCAGTTCAAACGCTGTAATTCAAACTCTAGATGGTCGTTGTCAGAAATAATCTTTGCCCTGGGCGGTGCAAACTGTTGTCATTCAATTGCTGGTCAGTGTGCATAGATTTCCTGTACACTGAGTGACTAAGCCAGCCTTATGCTGAACTAAAACATCCAAGAATGGAAGCTTGCCATACTTCTCCATTTCAACAGTAAATTTAATGTTGGGACATATACTGTTCATGTGGTTGATGAACTGCTGCAGTGTGAGGCCATATCAGGAAAGTAAGAAGCGAGATGAACACAAACTCGCAGAGTTCAGAGTTTGCTACTCAAACGACTTCGAACATTTCTGCATGTTTTTGCAGGATGCCCAGTATGTATAATCTAGAATAGATTAATGTGTCTAATTTTTGTGTATAAGGCTACAATTTTTTCTTAAACTAATGTAGCATACACTAGCAAACGCTACTATCAAGTATTTAAATTTTGGCATTTAATATGTTGATAGCAGTACTTTATTGTAACTGTCAGACTTAAAATGCTCTTTCATATTTGTATTGTTTATTTAGTTGTATGTGAACCTTTGTGATTTATGTATGGGCCAGTCACATTAATGGGACCACCACCCATGTTCAACATCGACATGCTATAACCACTTACAAATGACATGTGGCAGCACTATCAGTTGAGTGTATGTAAAGCATGGAGGGATGTGGACAACAGTGCATTTGTCATAGTGTGGAAACGGAGCGATTTATCTGACGTCCAAAAGGGCGTGATTATTGGCTATTGGGTCAAGGGTAGATGCATTTCTGAAATGACTAATTTGTAAACTGTTCGCTTGCAACCCTGGTTAAAGTATACTGTGCGTGGCAAAATGATGCTATCCAAAACCAGTGCCGAGGCAACTTTGGTGCACCACGTACCATAGATGATACGGGTGAAAGACGACTACAGAGATGTGTATGAGCAAATAGACATGCAAGCAGTTGACTGCCCAGATTAACCAAGGGGCTACCAGCAGTCTCTCCTCATCGACCATTCAGTGAACTTTGCTGTGTATGGGCCTCCACAGCAGATAGTTGGTTCACACGCCCTTTTTGATTGCTGTTCGTCAGTGACAAAGGCTGGAATTAGTGTGCCAATACCGCAACTGGACATCCACTGAGTGGTGACAGTTGGCCTTTCCAGATGAATCGTGTTTTATGCTCATATCAGGCAGATGGCTCTTACTGCAGGGGTCACCCGCTCCTAGGCTGGAAACCCTTCTGTTTCGTCAGGATGGAGGCCAAGTGTGTAGGTTCCTTAAATGGCATACACATGGAAATAAAATATTTGTAATGATTCTTATTCTAACTATCCCTATACAGCAAAGATATTGTTGGGAGGTATGGCTATCTGAGTAGGCTGACGGAAAATTTTGAGTTGATGGATAAAGATGTATGTAGTTGCATTCTCCCAGTATTGTGTTAATTAAATGTTATAATATGCAGAAGTCACAAGTCTCCTATCGAGCTACTTGTTAATCTCAACCTCCCAATGAGACAAGGACTTCCATTTTTTAGTGGGCCTTTCGGTGGGGAAAGTCAAAATGAAGAGAGAGTAGTCATTGTAGCAGCACTGGCACTGCTGTACATCATTGGGGGAGAATGTAAATATTAAGCCGTACCCTAAAACTCAAAGGAATTAACATTGAATAAATGTTCCAGAACTGCTGCAACATTCTTAATACACACGCATCCATACCTGCACCCGTTTCTGGGTATACAATTTCTGGTGCAGTTAAATGGTAATTACTTCACCTCTGAACAATTCACATTCTCTCTCTCCCCAACCGCTATATAAAGAACCTATGCTGTGATGTCAGAATACATCTTGTTGCAATGTTTTTCATGATGACCAGTGGCTTCATAAAGCCAGAGTGGAATCTGCTGGAATCAGAAACAGACTCAGGGCTGCTGAAGATTGCTGCACCAGTCCTGAGCATACGTTGGTGGGTTGCCCACCTGTTGGTTCGCTAGTGCTTCCCATGGGCTGGTCTGCTACAGATGAGGCCATGACCCGTGAGGTTGAGGTTGAGGTTTTACGTTTATTCGCGTTAAATAACGGTAAGAATCAATATTAGCCCCTTTCCTAACTTGGACGTTTAAACTTTCTATGTATTTAGGGTATGAAATTGCTGCATCATCAATTTGAAGTTAACCAATAAATTTATTGGGTACCCGCCAAGTTTTTGTTTCGAAGGGTTCTTTTTAAAATATGATTTAAAGGTTAAAATTTTTGCACGTTTCAACATGTCTTTGACTATTTTGGTTTGTCCACCCACAGTTTTATTTTTTCTCTTTACCTAATTGAGCATTAAAGTCTACCATTAAAATTTTTAACATGGTTTGAGGGAATTTTCGAGATGGTGCTTTCTAACATTTCCCAAGCATCATTAACTCCTTCAGGTTTTTTACGGTTATCCTCATTGACTGGTATTGGGCATTAATTAAAGTGTATGCTTTATTTGCACATTCAAGGGGAATTGTTATTAATCTATTATTAATGACTTTTACCTCTGTTATTGAATTAAAAAATTTTTGGAGACTGCAAAACCAACTCCCAGATGTGGTGTATTGTTAAGTATAATTAAGAATGTCCACAGACTTAAATAGACATGAGAGTTCATGACCACAGGTAACACAATTTGATGAAGAGCATAAAATGAAATTGCTGTTGTCGTTAAAAAATTTTCAACTACAAAGCAGCTACGATGAAAAAAGAAGAGCCGGAGTTGCAACTAAAATGGATGGATATTTAGTCAGTGACCGGTTTTGGATTATGCCCATTCTCAAACCAATCAATGTTTGCCAAGTAAAATGTCCATCCCAAAATATCAGTAAATAAAGTGGGTATGTATGTGTAGGGACTTCACTAATGTTTTTTAAACATGCTGGAGATATGCAAAGCAATTATTATTGTGGAAATTCACAGGTAGCTCGCAAATGTCTGCAAGCGCGCACACTTTTACCTGCAGGATAACAATTACTGCACATATTTGTATGCGTTTGGACCTCAGGTTATGGCAATACATGTGTAGTTTTATTACTATACGTGCACTGCTCTATGGATACTAGGAGGATGAAAAGTGAGTAGAAGAATGTGAAATGAAAGCCCTTAGATAATTGACTGGATATAATTCAATTGATAAAAAGAGAGACGAAGATTTTTAGCTCAACTGAATATGCAGAACATAATTGAGGGGAAAAAAATAGTAGTTAAGATGGAAATAACTCGCAGAGAATTATGCCAGGCGCAATGGTCTCTAAAACAGTAAAATAATGTAAACCAAGAGTTCCATTGCCTGTGTTTCTGCTTTAGTCTTCTGATTCTTCTTCACATTTTGGCCCATAATATTTAAGTGTCTTATGAAGATCAATATCAATTCCTGAGTCATCCAGATGATGCATAATTGTTTAAAGAAAACGCTTTTCTATGAAATACTTATTCAAAATGTATTAAAAAGTATAAAATAATTTCTCGTCGCCTCATAGATTCCTAGCCCAATCCAGACACTACGGAAAATTTGTGCTTGTGAATTTTGGTAGTTCTGAGAATATTTGTAAAATTAAAACCGTGTGGTGCATGCAATAGATAATTGATGTACGAGTAGTTCACCTAAGTCAATAACAATTTTATAACACTGCAAATGATACAAACTTGTCTCAAAAAATAGCTGTTCTCCACACTCCTTCCTATTACCTTGTTGCATGTTATTAAAAATTCAAAAACCGATTTTCAGGACTATTGTAATCTATTTGGAAAATTTATTTATTTAAATAATTAGTTTGCACTTTATAGTTTCTTCTGTGTGAAATTATTCATTTTCAAACATTTTGATGAGATTACAACAGAGACATGGTAAATTCAAGTTTTATTTTGGATTCTCTTCACCTGGGTCAACTGATATATTGCTTCCTCTTATGTATGTCTTGTGAAACGACCATGAAGATAAAAATTAAAGAGAATAAATTCCACAAGGAGGCTTACCTGAAATTGTTCTTATCGTGAAACGTTTGTGACAGGATCAAGGAAAGGGGACAAATAGCAGTGGAACACAAATTATCCTCCAACACATACGCGACAAGAGAGCAAGTTAATATTGTATTGCCATAGATTTTTGAGCTGTGTTGAAAGTTTAAAGTCTCTAACTCATTGAGAAGTTAGTTTGAAATATTTGCAAAATTTGTACCAAACCACTCACAATATAGTGACCTAATAAAATACATTAAAACCTCGTGTGTAAGATTAGTCACAAATTTCAGCTTTGAGGAGTTCATATGTCAATCTTCAGTTTCAGCATTCAGTAGCTATCATTTATAAATCTGAGGACAGCAGTTTCCTAATATTAAAGACATTTTTATACTACAGAGTTCCAAATTTTGCAATACTTTGTAAAAATTGCTGATTTTATGATACTTCACTTATCCCTAGTTCTGTATCTTCCATGCCAAAATGAAGCTCTGGCTTCTGGAGGCAATTCATGAATTCAAAAGGCATTCTTAATGCTTTGTCTACACCTATAGGTCCAAGTAACTTTCAGATAATATTGTTGGCCCAGAAATGTACTCTCTGTGATCATAGAAATTATTCATTTTGTCTCATCGTCACTGTTATCTTCCTCTGTTTCTGAATCTTTTTGCTGAACTTTAACTTTGTCATCTTAATTTGTTCACTTTGCCTTCAAAATCATCTTGAACTTCATCATCCTCTTCAAATAATCTTTTTGTATTTCTTAAACATGTTTTGGGCCAAGAAGATTTTTCTGTCTTTCTGTGGCTTGCTGCAATCAAGTATATCCCACGTAGTGATAGGGGCCAGTCCACACACACACACACACACACACACACACACACACACACACACACACACACAGTGCTGAACAGCTGTGTAATGATACAATATATAAACTGCTTTTTCAGATGTAGCAAGACCTTAGACAGACCAGTCTGCTCCTTTCTTTATGTACTGTACTTCCTTATGATTATGCTGCTGTGAAGATAAAATTGACATCATTAAAAATGTTAAAAGTTAAGTTTACAGTCCTGTTTATTTCCTGTATAACTCTGCCCTAGCTCTCAAGCAGCTTTTCAACTTGGTTACCCAACCACTAAAGAAGCAGTGTTGGAAAACTCCTTTTCCAATAGGAAAAATCAGCTTGAATTTTTTTTATAAGCACGGCTTATTAGTCTATCTTTAAAATGCATAAATGCTCAAGCTTTATGAATTGCAGGCATTTGCCCAAGCATTTATCATGGCCATTTGCCCCAACTTATAAATGTCCAGGAATTTAACACCACTAATCCCATGTGAAATAATAAAATTCTTCTTTGATAATGCAATTTATTGTAGTGTATGCACTTTATAGTTGATATTCAGATAGCTGTAACAAACGATTAAATGGAACAAAGAGAAAAGAAAAACCTGTTACATTCTGAAATAGCTTTCCATTGCTTACAAAGTTAAGTAATTAGCAGCCACCACATGAATGTTAGATTGTCCTTAAAGTGTGAAGATTTTTTTTCTCCTCCCTCTGAGAAGAGGGGGTGACATTTGCACTCATCCGTGTTCTGGCTGTGGTAAGAGGCAAAAATAAGCTGCAGCACAATAATCTAGATATTTACATCTCGGATGGATGGATGATATTAGCCAAGTTGTTATTTATGGCTCTATCCACTAATCAGGACTTCCTGTGGATGGTAGATGTTTTTCTGAAAATTGTCATGTGTATATGAGAGATGTTAATTGCTGCCATACAAATAATAAAGATATATGCATTTGCTGGAGATGGTGGTCAAGTATTATTGTTTCAGTGATGGTATTAGTAGTCATCTGTTGATCTTTCTTGTAGAACAGTAGTGTTATGTGTCCAAATTATATTACTTCTTTTGATTTATAGAACTGGTTTTGCTTCATAGGTGTGATGTATCAAATCAAGCAGTTGGCAGATCCTGATGTGCCATTAGGAGTTAACCTTCCAAAAGGTCAGAACAGTGTTGGAGGTGCTTCAGTGCCCCTGAAGCAGGAATCAATTTGTTCTCTTGCACCACAGCCTGGCCCTTCGTCTGCTCACATCTGTAGCAGTAGTAGCCAGCCAACTGTTAGCAGCAGCCCTACTGGCAGCAGTCCAAATGGCAGCATTTTGCAGCTCGGTTAGTTTCTCTGACTTTATAATGTAAGCTGAATTTATCTTGACATTTATGTCAGTGTCATTGCATTTTTAGCAAGTTAGAATAATTGATGGATTTTATTTGCATGTGACAGATTAGTTATTGCTTATTTTGAGTATAGCCAGACTATGTTCTCTGTTATGTGTAAGACAGCATGTTTCCCAATCCTATTCTCATTAGTTCTGCTCTAAATTATAAGTGTGGCTGCTTATAGATATAAACCAACAGTTTTTCCCTTGATTTATTTCCTTCATATAAAGTTCAAACATAGGAAATCAGAGAAAATAACATACAAATTATTTGAAGACACAAAGATAAGGGGAGGAAGTGAGGGAAAGGAGTTTGTTTCAAAGAATACTATTTTGAAGATAGAGAAATCTTGACCTAAAAACTTTTGTGTGTCACAGAATTTAATGGCCAATACTTCTTTCTATGTTTTAACTTCACTCTAGAGTTCTTTGCTGTTACAATCATGATTAATTGTAGATACTGCTAAAACCTGCTTCTATGGGATGCCCTCAAGAATCACTCCTTTAAAAATAATTAACAGAGGAAAGTAGTTCTTTGCTTTTAATTTTTTGATACTTCATGTTATTTCAGTCTCTGTGCTGTGCACACAGTACACTGTCTTACGTGCTATGCAACCGGATTAGCCACATGATACTTTCACACACGTCAGGTTTAGATCTTTGTGGCATGCAGCTGACTACCTTAGTGTGGGTGCAAACACAAACAAAATTTCGTCTCAGATCTACCTGTGTACGATAATGCACGAAATAAAGCCTCCTCAGGATATAACAAGTAAAAATGAGAAATCTTAAAACCAAGGCCTGTGTTTATAATGATGGCCATTTTGACATACTGTCAGTTTTGATATAGTGTTATCTTAAATAAAAACTCAGTTAACTTTGCCAGGGTTTTTTTTTTATCTTTGCTATAGTTGCACTTTTTTCTCTGTTTTAAGATTGTAGTATTGTGACATATCAGGGGAGTAAAAGAAAAACTGACACTCCCATTTAACTTGTGTATACTGATTTCAGTATTTGTCTGACTAATTTGTTTTCCCATACAGCATGTAACTCAATCGGTACCCAGGTACTCTACATGCAAGGTGTTTCAAAAAAATGTTCGATTTTGTGCTCGAGATGAATGAACACACAACTTGTGGTAATTTTTAATTATGCATAGATCTACAAAGTTTTTATTTTCAAAGGAACCTTTGGATTTTACAGGGATGTATCTTTTACGTGAATGCTTAATTTATATGTCACCAGATACATAACAAACACCCAAATAATCATCAAACTTGTCTGATACTTCATTAAGCATGACTGCAGTTGCTACAGCTAATATGTGTCATGACAATTCACCCAAAGTTGTGGGAATGAGAGTGTCAAAAATAAACCTAGCACAAGATCAGATGACTTTGGGGGCTGGTGATGTGAGTTAAGATCCATATGCCTCTTACAGCCATTCCACCATTGAGGCACTTCATTGTTAATAAATGAACTTTTAAGAATGTCCTTACATGCAAGTGCCAGTACGGTCGCACTCAGTCACACTGAAATATTGCAGTTCTGGAAAAAGCTAGATGTTCAGAAAATCCTATTACATGATTCCTACAACAATCCTTTCCACAAAACTGAAAGGGTACTAAATTGTTCCTCGTTAAACAATGTAAAAAATGAAGCTTTGGAGAATCTCTCTCATGTTAGGCTATAGTATGTGGCGGCTGTGATCCTCATGTTCTTATATTGCTGTGGCACTATTTTTCATGTAAATGGATCAAATTCACACCACTAAACACCTAATATGAAAGGAAATTGCTGTCTTCTATCTCCGTGCCCAGAATAAATTAAGAAAACTGTGCACATTACATTATTAGTTATTATGGGAGTCAATTAAAAGATGGAAATATATTAATTTACCAACATATCAAAACTTGCATTTCACCTAAAGCATTGATATAATTGAATTGGGGACATAAATAAAATCAAGTTATGCTTTCATTATTATTTGTTCAAAATAAATATAATTCCATGGTTTCACTTAATTTCTGCGTGTAAGTAATCTGGTTCTGCAGGCTACAACATTGTATGATACTGTGTATATTCCCAGTCAAAATATTGTGTATATTCCCATCTGACAACTAACTCTTGTGTTTTGCTGATATTAATATAAAGCTCTTGGCTTTTCTCATTTGTATGTATTTTAGTGTGTATCCTTTTTGAGGCTCTTTGAAAGGATGGTCATTAACTGTGAGTTAGTTTCAGGTGGGAGTTTGAACAGCCAGCTGGGCAGTGGAGCAAGTCTGGTTTTTAGCAGCAGTAGCAGTCAGAATCTGAATCCAAGTCCTGAAGCCAGACGCATATTCCAGCAGCATGAGTCATCTAATTTGGGCGATGATGT
Source organism: Schistocerca piceifrons (assembly GCF_021461385.2). Classification (NCBI taxonomy): domain Eukaryota; kingdom Metazoa; phylum Arthropoda; class Insecta; order Orthoptera; family Acrididae; genus Schistocerca; species Schistocerca piceifrons. Next base: position 742,235,978 of record NC_060139.1, read on the forward strand.
AAGGTCACCAAGTCCATCACAGCTGTAAGTGATATGTCACATTCGTTATTACATCTGTGTTAAGTAGTTTATATTTCAGAGTGCAGCTTGCAGTTAACTTTTAGTTGTCAGACTGTACCACAGGTATTAATTTCACAGAATTTGTATTTTAAAATAACGAACATTAATTTACACACCTTTTTGATTTGAAGTTTCTCTGGTGACAAGTTTTCTGCAAATTGGGAGTGTTGGATCTTGTATATTGTCACTGATCTCAAAGTTCACATTTTCATCTTTGCAGAAATTTTCATAATGGATTCAGTTTGTCATAAATGAAAAACACCAACAGTCAAATTCAATAATCTCCTTGGTTTATGTTAGCTCCTTGCTCCACAAGTATTTCAGAACTGTGTAAGTTTCAACATAAATGCTAAAACTGTCCAACACCATACGTATAGAGAATTTCTCTCATAATTTATCTCAACAGCACCACCTTCCCTGGCTTGTCACTGCCAAACATAGCACCTTAGTTCAAGACAATATAAAGTTTACATTTCAACATCTTCATGAAGACAATTAATATTAATTCAGAATTATGGTATACATTAAACAGATGTAGCGGAGTTTAATGTGATATTTCTACTACTTTGAAATGATCATTAACTATGAAGTTATAATTTAGTGTTCCTGTTTTTAATAGTGCAAGGAACTTTAACTCAGTAGCTTTTTTGCCACTTCGGTGTTGACTTTCCTCCAGAAATGACTTTCTGGTTTTTTGCATTGTTTCAGTGTCACAGAAACCCATATATGATTTACTATCAATACTTGTTAGAATGGAGTGTATTCCAGAATTTTGATCAGAGAAAAAATTTGTATATTTAATAAAACCCGTAGTTTTAACATGAATTAAAGTCCATTGTGTTTACTCCACTCTCTAAATTTTCTAATGAATTATAAATTATTGAAAGGTACTGACATTTTACAAATAGGAAGCTTTTAAGCAAAATGTTTCATCAGAATAGGCACCAGTTTGTACTCAGTAATATTTTGGTAAGTGTGAATGTTTAAGATAGTTTGATGGTATGTATTCCTTCATCCATGGGGGTTTGCAGGTATTTAAATGTGCAGACTTCTAGTGAAACACCAGATACACAGCAAATAGTATTGTATTAAATGATACATTACCTAATTCGGTATTGTCACGCTATCTTCTAAGATAGTAGCTTCTACTTGATGCTCAATATAATGCAATGCCCCATTTAGCACTGCCAAACCCTCAGTGTGAGTAATCACTGGCACAACTTCTTCAGGTAATACCGTATCGTAACTGTCTTCAGTGAGTTCATTAATCATTCCAACTGTTGCAATTACATCCACTATAAACAGTTTGTCACTGTTCCATTATGAAACATCACTTGCATTCGCAATTTCACATCAAGCCAGTTTTTTTATCAGCTCTTCCGATGGTAGGTCATCTTTGTCTGTACTGTAGTTATCCATTTTTTGCGTTAAATTTGGTTCAAAGATTTTTTTTTAGGGTCTGCCTTTATTTCAGACCATTAATTGACTGACCAGTAAACTAAGTCTTTTACCATAGAGTGGGTGTTTTTAATTCATTATTTATTTTTTTGAAGCATTATGAAACTGTTTGATCCATAGATTCTATTAAACTCATCACATTAGTGGATAAGAACACTGTGAGAGTACCGTTACATTGTTCATTCCTTCTCATCAAGGTGTAAACCAGTGTTGCCAAATGGTAGAATAGCTTTGGAAAGGAAGCGTTTTTTTAAGGTATCGTTTGGCTTCTGGAACAGAATCTTCGAAAAATCACTTGTTAAAAAAATTTTTTTGTCCATTCAGACAGATTTCTGGCGGACATTTGTAACAAACAGTGCAGAAGAAGTGATCATTTTTAAAGCTCTAGGCTTAGCAGACTTTGCTATTACCAGCAGCTTCAGTTTATGGTCTCCACTTGCATTTGATGTAGCAAGAACTGCTGACCTCTCTTCGTTTTTTGTAGCCTGGGCAGCCCTTTCTTCTCTTGAGGCTAGAGTTTTAGATGGAAGAATTTTCTAATTTAGCCCTCTTTCATCACAGTTATACACTTGATGAGAAGTAAGGTTTTCTTCTTGTATAATTTTTATTTTATTTCTCTCAAAATTGTATAACAGTTTGAGAATCCACAGGAAGTTTTTCTCCGCGAGTTTTAAACTACCTTATGCTGTATCTCTTCTTCCAATAATTCAGCCACACTGAACTTGCAGTAAAATCGTCCTCACCTTGCTGCAAGTCATTTCTAAAAATTACAGCCTTTTCTTGCAGAGTAGTTCCTGAAATTGGACTTCCTTTTTGTCATTGTTGAGTAAACCAAACGGACAAAACTTTACTCCTTTTTTCGTACTCAGATTTCTTCATTGTCTTCTGTTCAAATGATGAAATAGAACACTTATTTGATGAAAACTTCCCAGTTTTGTCTCTGTTTCTACGCCAGTCTCCAACTGCTGCTTCGCCAATTCTATACTCGATAGCAAGTTTTTTTTAATATTTCTCCTTTATCTCGTCTTTTCAAAGTCTTTAGTTTCACACACACCACCACAAATTTTCTCTTAATCCTTCCACTCATTGTAACGTAGGAATTAAAACATTAAGAAGCACACAGTTACATAGGTACAATACCTGTACATACACACAACACTTCAAATCTAATGTGACACTAGTGGGCTCACTACAGTACAGGTGTTATTACACAACCATCTACAGTACACACACACACACACACACACACACACACACACACACACACACACACACACAAAGTCAGCCAAAGTTATAAAATGTGTACTGTGTCTTTACTAAGGCGTAATGTATTTTAGTGACTGTTGTTGCTGAGTAGGCACAACAATAGGGTAACAGTAATGCTGGTATTCACTGTACAACTGATTGTCAGGCGGTCCCAGTTGGTGAAGGGTTGACAAAGAAACCTAATGCTACCTGTCCATCAATAATAGAAATGTTTTAGCAGTCTCAGGCTCAAGGTTATTTCTGTGTGTTATGAACAAAAACCCTAAGTGGGACAGTTTTACCTGTATTGTACACCTGGAAAATTGAAAGAAAGTTCAAAATGCAACACATTCGAAAGTGTTAAAACTTACATGCGGACAACACATGAAAATGTGTTTTTACTCTGATTTTATGTAAAATTTTAATTTTCTTAAGACCAGCTCCCATTACACGGAACCTCAAAATACCATGGCTCAAATTACTGGGATTGTTTTCTTCAAAAATAGCACATAGAATTGTTCATGAAAAAATGAATTTAAATGACAATTAATGACTTACTGGGAAGCTCTGCAACTTGTAGATCACGTTTCATAAATGAAATAATATGCAGATTGTCAGTCGGTCAGAACTTGGGAGAGGTCATCTAGGTTGATGTTAAATGAGAACAGAAAATTTCATTAAATAAAGAGCATTTAATTCAGTATGTGGAATACATGTGAGATGCATAGGGAAGGAAATTACCAGGTTTAGGTCAGTCTATGAGATTGAACGAACTAAAAAAGTAGGCAATAGTAGAGGTGGCAGTTCATGTTAAGTTCTTTTGGTGACCGGTTATGGAGTATCGAGCCAGGGGCTGTCTCCCAAGAGAGATGTCTGGTCCAGTTGAAATCTAAATCGCAAGAAAATGAAGCAGACTGTGTTCTGCTCTCCAGAACCCTCAGACTTCTATACATGCTATTGGCTTAACTGACAGTGTGAATTCACCAGCAAATTCAGCAGAGGGTTGAGGGCATCACCTTTCGATGGCTTTAACCAGACAGAACTGCCATGGTTCTGAAACACAGGTAACTTGGATCACATAGTCATGGCAAATGTTATGCTGGGAGAAAACTTGCAGAGACTTGGCTGAGGGCTTTGAAATAAAATTTTCAAACTAAATCCCAAAATATTCCATGACTGGCTGGCACCCTGTACAATAAGATGGTGTCAGGTGATGCATTTTAAGAGAACTGTGTGTCAATGATGAAGTTATCTGAAACTGATGGGCCTTCTGGAAACTAAATTATTACTACCTGACAGAAAATGAAATAATTAACGCAACAGAGGGGCACTAAACAAATATAAAAAGCTCAAGTAAATAATCTGATTATGAAAAGAAAGTGAGGTGCAAGCCTGGAAGAGAGCATTGTTGCTGTTGACAGTTGATCAGTGTTGCTTTGATGGAATTGAATAGCATAAGAACAAAGTTTTTTTTTTTCTTTGTCTTAATAATTACAGCCTAAGCTCAACTGCCTGTATACATTTCTTTAATTTTTATTTACTAACCGGAATGATGTTTGTAACTGACTTGTAAATTTCTTTTGTGAATTTCATTGATGTCATTTTTTATTGCCTCAAAGCAGATAGTGTGATAGCACAGCAAAATGTGAATTTCCTCCATTACAATAATGCATTTGTATGTCAATTTAAGGAAAGTTATGTGGATGATCAGAACACACCTTCTTGCTTACAACACTTCTATCAAATATATCTTTAATTTATTGTTATAGGTGCCAAATCCATAATTATAGCATGTATGGCACAGAACCACACTGTTCATCAATACTGAAACAATGCTGTTCGTCTGTTCATAATCCCATAAGCACGTAACATTGAGAATGTATTGTTTGAGCAGTGAAATAAATTTGTGAAATAAAAGAAAGAGTGAAGCTGTTAACCATATCAGTGCTAATCTCCTTATAAAATTTGCTCCATTAATCTGTCAGAATTTACCTATGCTTTTTAATACGGATGGAACAGTCCTATGTATGCCTATGAAAATTAGCATATGAACTGTGTTGATTTCACATTCTACAGTTAACCAAAATTGAGTTATTTGTTTGTGATGGCAGGTGATCTATTAGAACAATTAAATTGATCTGAATACTGTGTAATCTAAGAGGAAGAGAGATATTAATGGAGTTTTAATGCTTGAATAAGTTTGTATCACTTATTCAATAGAAACAGCTTTGTTCCTTTGCATGTGATGATTTGTTCTTTTTATTACTTAATACATGCAAAGTGTAAAATAGCATGCTGGCATTTGAAAATGAACTCACCATGTCTTCGTGGAATGAATGAATGAGTACAGTTAGGATGAAAAACTTGTCCTTGTAGACTTCAGCAAACACTATAATTTTCAAAGCAGGCATTTAAGTGATGCACAGTGCTGTTTTTTTTCTAATCTGCTACAGTTCAATACTATGTACTGTGTTGTATGATGTAATGTATAATGTTAGCTAATAAACAAAATTTGTGATTTGTTATAGACGTCTAAGTGATGTTCTAAAAAGGAAGCGAACACCTAAAAGAAATATGACATCAAACAGGAAATCTCGTCAAGATGATAGTTTATCCTCTTCAGTGATGCAGGATTTTTTCTCAAAAGGTAGGCTTCTCAAAATTACCAGATTTACATACCAAGGAAGCTATAAACCTTAAAGTACATATCATTGTGAGCTCTGAAAATAAGAAAATGACTGTGGTACACAACTGTAATTGTTTTAATTAAAAAGTGATGAGGTAGTGATACATTTTGTCATATTTCCCAGAACCAGAACAAAAAGAATGTGTTGTTATTTGCTATGTTTGTGCACATAAGTGTTAAGTAAAATTGTTTCTTAATTTAGCAGATTTTGAGTATATGCTTAAATTTTTTGGATCAAGATGCTACAGTAATATTACATCTTTTATAACTTTTCTGTGAAAGATGTTGAAAAACTAGTAATACATATACTAGGAAAATAGTTAATTAAAATTAATTTCTTGCCTGTTCTGTAGAACTTTTCTTACCTAATTTTATCTTGTGTGAATGTTAGCCTTCTTTTGTAAATATTGTCACTATATTAGATTGCAGTTAGATCTAGATGGTAAAGAGGTTATCCAGTAACTAAATATCCGTCTGGTGAGAATGGCATAAATTTTAATTCTTTTGTCTCTTGCCTTGTTCTTTGTTATGAGGATAGGTCTGCTCTGAGAATAGTTTCATGAAAGTGAATACTTCTTTGTGGTGACTAGTTAGTTCTTCCCTGTTTCTGAGAAAGAATGTTGGTTGTTGATTAAATTTATTGTGAATGGAAGTGGTATCAATCATTGTAGTTAATATGTCTGTGGTAAACTGGAATAGGAGTGGAAGTATAGTGGCAAACTTTTTTTTTTAATTCCTCCCCCCCCCCCCCCCCCCCTTTCAGCCCCTGCCATGTAGGCCACCCTGCACGGAATATGAGTGGTGATGGAAAAGTATTGGCCTGCCTTATCGACCTGCTTTGCAGGGCAGTTCACTAGCCCCCAACTTGTAGGCTGCCAAGCACAACGGGCATGTTGTGATGTGGTAGTATTGCGGTACTACTTCAACTTGCTTTGCGTGGCAGCCTATATGGCAGGGGCAGAAAAGATTCAAAGCCCCTGGCATGTAGGCTGCCCTTCATGGTGGACGTGTTAGTCATACTATTGGGCTGATTTATCAACCTATTTTTGCAGGGGCTACACATGCAGATGGGAACAGCTGGGGGAAGGTTGAGAGAGTAGAGGAGGAGATGGATAGGTATTTAAGTACATGAGGAGATGGATAGGGAGAGGGGCCCACAAGGGGTAGTTTAGGGGAGCTAGGGAGGAGGAGGTGGACAGAGGTTAGGTGGAGGATAGGGAGAAGTGAGGAGGAGGAGATGATCGAGAAAAGGGGACATAGAGGTTGACAGAGATAAAAGACAGGAGGGGATGGGTATATGGAATTGAGGGAGGGGGGGAGAGAGTTGCACAAAGAGGGTCATGGAGGTGATATATACAATATATGTTACGTAAATGTGTGTGAGCAAAGCCGCATGGAAATGACGTGTACATGTATAGCAGCTTGTATGTGTGCCCTGGATATTCTCCCAAATTCCTGGATCGATTTCGACCAAATTTGGTTCACAAAAAAACAAACCTCCCGAGTATCGGCACTGTGGAGTGTATTACCTCCAATGGGAGGGAAGACACAGACCAAAATGTGTATTTCCAGCCCCTGCCTTGCGTGACAATAGTTTTGTGTGGGAATAGTATTGGCCTACTTTACCAGGCAAGGTACAGTTTTCCAGCCTCCAACATGTAGGCTGCTGTGCATGACATTGGTATTGCATTGTTGCTATAGTATTGATCTGCTTTAATAAAACAGCTTGAATGACAGCCTTTATGTCAGAGGTAAAATACAGTTTTCAAACCCATAAAGTATAGGCTGCTTCCATCACAAATGTGTGATGGTAGCAGTATGAGCATGCTTTATCGGTCTGTGTTGCAGCGGTGACATTTATGGGTGGGCACAGCTGGGGGAAGGTTAAGATGGATGGATGAGAAGATGGATAGGGAGAGTGGGGCAGGAGGACATGGACCAGAATAGACACCCAACTTAGAGCGAGATTGCCAGTCTAGGACAGGAAGGGCCTATTTTCATTATTCTAGAGCGAACATAACCACTAATACCTAAAGTTTGTACACACTTCGAGAAACATTTCATACTTCTGGTTATTCCAATAGTAATACAGCTAGAGGCACCAGTTTGTGTGATGAATTTAATATTGAAGTCTGATATAGCTAACAAAGGGGCACCTACCAGGGCCCCTGTCATATCCACAAATGGTGCTTGTATGCACATATAAGTGTGTGTGTGTGGGGGGGGGGGGGGTGAAGCCCCCCCCAACTCCCCCCCCCCCCCAACGCCCCCCCCCCCCCCCTTCCTCCAACCCCTGGATCAATTTCAATCAAACCTGGCACACAAACAGCAAACTTTCAGAATATCTGCACTGTGGGGTTTTATAACCTCCTAGCTCGAGGCACTTTTTTTTATTTTATTTATCCTGCCATGTAGGTCGACCTACATAGCAGGCCATGGGTTTTCCGAGCAGTAGTTCTGTGCTCAATCCAACCATTGGCTTAAAGTTCTTCAGGTAGTAAAACCTATTATGTCCTGGACCACATCCTTGAAGTGCTAGTTGTAACAGGACGTATTCGTTGTTGTGACGTGTTGCAAACGAACAGACAATACTAGTAGTTGCAACAGGTTGTGTTTGTTGTTGGGACCTGTTGCAACTATAGGTATTGTTTATTTGACTGATTTTCTCTTCCTAAATCCTAAAATCTATTATGATCTTTTGAAGATTACTACTTACCCCGAAAAGCCAGAAAAATTGGAAGTAATATTTTGCTTGTTGGATGATTACCATTCAACCAACCGTAAAACTGTTAAAACATTCCTCTGAAAGTGCATTTAAGTGACTTATCAGTGCAATTTGTTAATCACTGCTCTGCATGTCATCAGCTTTTACAGTTGTTGCATTGAACAAAATTTCTTTCCTGGCCAGTATAGCCTTCATTTCCTCTTGGCAAGATTTTTGCAGGAAAGTGGGGTCAACTAGAATATTTCCCACACCTTTTGCAGCAACATTCCATTGTTTCCTCTGCTGTATTCCCCTTAGTACAGAGCCATTACAATCTTCTGTTGGTAATGCAGTGAGGATGTTACAAAATACATGATTCAGAAAAAAAATTATGATGTTGCCATAAAGAAAAATAAGGTGTAAACAGGCAGACACAAGAAGCTAAAAAATTTTGTTGTTTGAGACACTCCCATATTAACACACCATTGTTGACTAGTGAATAATAGCCTAACTGTTTAGAGTCGTTTGACCATGTGCAACTGATAAAGACTGATCGGTTAATATTTGCATGGGAGTTGTTTCGTATCAAATTCTACAAACTAATCAGGATGTCAGGTAGCAATAACGGATACCTAGTGTGTTGTTAAGGTTCTGCATATATTGTTTAAACAGCACAAATGAGGCAGATATTCCCTTCGTTGACAAAATAATTATGTTTAATTCATCACAGGTCGCCTCTTAATATCGTCACATGCCAATGTTCTTCGTGTGGCACAGAAAGCACAATCCTCATTGCAATTCAATTTTCAATTTGTGGGTACCTGGTGCAGTTGTCTTGTAATCATGGTGCACAAATGAACATTTAAACACATCAAATAGTCGCTCAATTAATGCCATTTTCGTATTTGCTGTAGGTCACGTCCACAGCATTGGGTGACACACATGGCTGTTAAACACTTGTAAATGCGGTCGGCCATCCTTCCAAAATCCGCCCTGTGCACTTAGGAGCCAACAACTTACTTTCTCGGAGTCTCAACACTGACTACCTGGTGCACTGGCCACTTGACTATCTATATTACCTACTGTAACCTGTGTTTGGCAAAGATATATTGTACTCAATATGTAAGGGGCACCTGACCTCCTTACAAGTTCTTCAGGAGATAATAGCTGCTTAAAATTCATTGGTTTAGCTTAGCATTTCTACGTATGCCAGTCTGTACAAAATAAGTTGTTGTTTTCAAATAATCTTTGTATACTCCTGTTATACCTGCAAATGTACCAGATGTTTTTTGCAGTTTTATGTCAACCTTTTATATATAAACGAAATGGTGGAAAGTCCAGGATGGAATAACAATAATGTTATGAAATGGGTAGATTGTTACTCACCGTATAGAGGAGACGTGGAGTCGCAGACAGGCGTAATGAAAACACTGCAATACTTTTTAGCTTCTGGCTCAAAAGTGTGTGTGTGTGTGTGTGTGTGTGTGTGTGTGTGTGTGTGTGTGTTGAATGCTTATGCGAGCAAAGCAGTTTGGAAATCATGTAGCAGCTATATAAAACTTTGTGTGTGTGTGTGGTTTTTGTTTCTACTTCTGAAGAAGAACTTTTGGTTGAAAGCTAAACAGAGCAGTCTATTGCGCCTGTCCGCAATTTAATGTCTCCTCTATAAGGTAAATAGCAATCTGTCCTTTACGTAATATTGTTTTTACATACAGGACGTTCTTTAAAGCTTGTAAAGGTGCTGCAAGGTGGGTTGTGTTGAGAAATAATAGATAAAAAACATTAGATATGTTGCACTGTTGGAGTTAATTAGCATTGAAATCAGCCTCTGAGGCTGTTGGTGGTTGTTGTTGTTGTTGTTGTGGTGGTGGTCTTGGTCTTCAGTCCTGAGACTGGTTTGATGCAGCTCTCCATGCTACCCTACCGTGTGCAAGATTCTTTCTCTCTCAGTACCTACTGCAGCCTACATCCTTCTGAATCTGCTTAGTGTATTCATCTCTTGGTCTCCCTCTACAATTTTTACCCTCCACGCAGCCCTCCAGTAGTAAATTGGTTATCCCTTGATGCCTCAGAACGTGGTCTACCAACCGATCCCTTCTTCTAGTCAAGTTGTGCCACAAACTCCTCTTCTCCCCAATTCTATTCAATACCTCCTCATTAGTTACGTGATCTATCCATCTAATCTTCATCATTCTTGTGTAGCACCACATTTCGAAAGCTTCTATTCTCTTCTTGTCTAAGCTATTTATCGTCCATGTTTCACTTCCATACATGGCTACACTCCATACAAATACTTTCAGAAAACACTTCCTGACACTTAAATCTATACTCGATGTTAACAAATTTCTCTTCTTCAGAAACGCTTTCCTTTCCTTGCCATTGCCAGTCTACATTTTATATCCTCTCTACTTCAACAATCATCAGTAATTTTGCTTCCCAAATAACAAAACCCCTTTACTACTTCAAGTGTCTCATTTCCTAATCTAATTCCCTCAGCATCACCAGACTTAATTCGACTACATTCCATTATCCTCATTTTGCTTTTGTTGATGTTCATCTTATATCCTCCTTTCAAGACACTGTCCATTCCGTTCAACTGCTCTTCCAAGTCCTTTGCTGCCTCTGACAGAATTACAGTGTCATTGGCGAACCTCAAAGTACTTATTTCTTCTCCATGGATTTTAATTCCTACTCTGAATTTTGCTTTTGTTTCCTTTACTACTTGCTCAATATACAGATTGAATAACACCGGAGAGAGGCTACAACCCTGTCTCACTCCCTTCCCAACCAGTGCTTCCCTTTCATGCCCCTCGACTCTTATAACTTCCATCTGGTTTCTGTACAAATTGTAAATAGCCTTTCACTCCCTGTATTTTATCCCTGCCACCTTCAGAATTTGAAAGAGAGTATTCCAGTCAACATTGTCAAAAGCTTTCTCTAAGTCTACAAATGATAGAAACGTAGGTTTGCCTTTTCTTAGTCTTTCTTCTAAGATAAGTCGTAGGGTCAGTATTGCCTCACGTATTCCAACATTTCTACATAATCCAAACTGATCTTCCCCGTGGTCGGCTTCTATCAGTTTTTCCATTCGTCTGTAAAGAATTCACGTTAGTATTTTGCAGCTGTGACGTATTAAACTGATAGTTCGGTAATTTTCACATCTGTCAACACCTGCTTTCTTTGGGGTTGGAATTATTATATTCTTCTTGAAGTCTGAGGGAATTTTGCCTGTCTCATACATCTTGCTCACCAGATGGTAGAGTTTTGTCAGGACAGGCTGTCAGTAGTTCCAATGGAATGTTGTCGACTCCCGGGGCCTTGATTCGACTTAGGTCTTTCAGTGCTCTGTCAGACTCTTCACGCAGTATCGTATCTCCCATTTCATATTCATCTACATCCTCTTCCATTTCCATAATATTGTACTCAAGTACATCGCCCTTGTATAGACCTTCTATACACTCCTTCCACCTTTCTGCTTTCCCTTCTTTGCTTAGAACTGGGTTTCCATCTGAGCTCTTGACGTTCATGCAAGTAGTTCTCTTATCTCCAAAGGTCTCTTTAATTTTCCTGTAGGCAGTATCTATCTTACCCCTAGTGAGATAAGCCTCTATATCCTTACATTTGTCCTCTAGCCATCCCTGCTTAGCCATTTTGAACTTCCTGTCGATCTCATTTTTGAGACGTTTGTATTCCTTTTTGCCTGCTTCACTTACTGCATTTTTTATATTTTCTCCTTTTGTCAATTAAATTCAGTATCTCTTCAGTTACCCAAGGATTTCTACTAGCCCTCGTCTTTTTACCTACTTGATCCTCTGCTGCCTTCACTATTTCATTCCTCAAAGCTACCCATTCTTCTTCTACTGTATTTCTTTCCCCCATTCCTGTCAATTGGTCCCTTATCAGTGTGTATACGACCCGGGAAAAACCCGGGAATTTTTTCGTCCGGGAGAAAACCGGGAAAAACCCGAGAATTTTTTGGAATTCCAGGAATTTTTCATTGTTTTAGTTTTCAGTTAAATTTTTGTAATTTTGACTGCAGAATAGATTCTCTAGCAAAGAATGTTATTATATCCTGCTACTGGAGAATGATACTGCAACAATAAAATATAAATGAGAGGGAAAAAAATAAAACTTTAGTGGCAAAGGAAATGTGCAATTTACAACAACAAAAAACCGTGCACGCACAAGCGTCTGCAAATAGCAAAAATATGTCAAATGCCGTAGGGCGCAGACTGTAATTCTTCGTAACAATAAACTGCTTGCTATGAGCATGACGTCACAACTGTTCACATTAGGTTCGTTTGACCAATTGCCAGCGGTCTGTTGCGCATGCGCATTTGACTCGCGTATTAAGCAGTACCTTCTCCCGCTACTTGAAGTTTGGCTGTTAGCTGTATCGGTAGTAGCAGCAAGCAGCCAGATGCAAACAAGAGAAATTTTTCTCGCGCGCCTAGCTGACAGATTCACGTTTGCACAGAGTTGTCTGAGTTGTAGTGGGGAGGAGGTTAACCTCCACGTTAGCAGTGTTAACGTTAAGTGATTTTGCTGCTTCTCTTCGTGTACAGCTCCCATGTCAAATGAAAACAAAACTGATTTCTGTGGCCGGGAGCTATCAAGCGAATTAATTTCAGTTTTCTGATTTTATTTTGTTTCCAAGTTAGTAGCAGTCAAGCATTTGCAGAACAGTGAAGTTTTTTTGCAAGTTTGCTAAAGAAATTTGGCTTTATTAATCTTTCCGCCAAGGCAATCATTTTATTTGAAACGAAGTGTTTCATTCTACAGTATTGGCTAGTTCCAACTGTTCGCTAAATTTCAAGTGCATGTTATCATCTTCTGCCATATATGGCATTATGCCGTAATAAAGAACCAAAAATGAAATCGTAGAGTACTGGTACTCCAAGAAAATTTACATCCCAAAAACCACACTGAAAAGCTTTATATCAGATGGGACCTACTTCATTGTGAATCTGGAAAAAGCCAATTTGCACTTCAAGCCGAATTATGCATTTTAGTATGGTTTACGAAATTCCGATGCTCTTTGGAGTATCTTCTGATGCACTGTTTCTTTTATGGTGTAATGTAAGCTCTCTTAGTGCTTTATATACACGAACATACGGGCTTCCTACACCACTGCAGTTGCACACGCACAATAATGCCTGTTTTCTGGCGCTCTCTGGCAACTGGTAAATCGAACCTATTTCTAACAGTCTCCGGATAGTATTACGAACGGTAGTTAGAAAAGCGTTAATTTCAAAGTAAATTTCTTTTTATGCAAGATGAATTGTTACGTGTGAGAAAGTGGGATGGATATCTAAATCACAGAGCGTTCGAAACTGAACAGTTTGAGGACCAGCCACTTACAAGAATTTGGAGCCGAGACATTTATGTCATAATTTTAATTTTTTCTAGCACATTTGTGTGATGTGTCTTAAAGTACAACACACGCAAAAAAAAATCAATATTACATGTGAAAGCTTAGGTTCTGTTGTAGCGTGTTAATCTTAAGACACTAACATTGTATGTGAAAGCTTAGCTTTTCTTGTAGATGTACGGTACTGTGTACATTAATGTAAACCGTTAAATTTTCCTCTTGCGTGTTCACGCCATGTATCCAGTGATCTTGCTATTGGCTGACTATAACATGCGTCATATGCTCTGAATAGCTGCTGTCATCGGCTGACGAGATCTCGTGGCTTGAGATATGACTCGCTTACAAAAGAACATCGCAACCTCGGTTTCAACGCTCCGGAAACTAAAGCCATGTGTTTGGTGCAATTCGCATTTATACTTTCGTAATACGAAAATATCCAACGTATATTTTGCTGCAAATCAAAGGTCTGTCCAAAACTTCTCTCCCTTTTTTTTAATTTTTTTATTATTATTATTAAATTGTATAAAACGTTAACCATTCAAAGGATTGATAAGTTTTACAGTTCCGAGGGAAAATCTACAGAAAACCTACGGTCACTTAGAACAGAAAAAGTGTATTTTTGCCCGGGAAAAAGCATATTTTTTAAACGGGATATCCGGGAGAAATCCAGGAATTTTTTTTCCTTGTCCCTGTATACACCCTGCTTATGCTCTCCCTGAAACTCTGTGCAACCTCTGGTTCTTTCAGTTTATCCAGGTCCCATCTCCTTAAATTCCCACCTTTTTGCAGTTTCATCAGTTTTAATCTACAGTTCATAACCAATAGTGTGGTCAGAGTCAGCATCTGCTCCTGGAAATGTCTTACAATGGGCTGTTGTGCACGCAAATTCAAGCAGACAGACAGAGGCAGTGTTGCCAAACATGTTATTTTTCAGTTCCGAAAACCAAACGAGTGTGATACAAAAATTGGACATGGAACGCTAATAAGAATCGAACCCGAGCCAATGGCTGAACAATCTCGTGCACTATCATCTGTGCTATAAGAAAGACTGACACTTAATTGTACCTGGCAGCTGCTTGAATTTGCGCTCATATAAATTTTTTTTCTTTACAATTATTTCGCAGAACAATCCACCCTGCAATAGCTTTACAAGCTTTTCAGATTATTTTGACAGTCTTGTATAAATGAAACATTCAATAATATTGTTTGAAATGCATAAATTTTGTGAATGTTATTGCACTCACATTGCATGTGTACAGCAACTTCACTGGGCAGCTCTGGAAGGTCCACACCAACAGGTACAGCCCGTTCCCGCTTTGCAGGAGCAACTTCTAAAACAACAAGCTTTTTAGCAAGTCTTAATCCTGCTCGATGGGGTCGCAATGCAAATTCTAGTAGCTCCGGAACCTCAGAGAGGCACTTTCATAAGGTAAGTATTTTGTTCTCCTCCTTCACAGTTTGTCAATTCTGAAAATGAATGACACAGTAACTAGGCTAGTCTTCTGGTATCATCAGCATCTTGTCTGCCGTTTACTTTTCTGGATGAGCATTGTCAAAAGTTTATCATACAATTATTATGAAAATATCAAAGTTTGGTTGAAAATGTTACATATTCATTTTTACAGGAATCTTCCATCACAAAGTCGCCAAGTAATCCTAATCTTTCTGCTGGTAATAAGGAGAAAGCTCGTACATGGATAAGAGAACAGGCTCAGCATTTCATTCAAATTTATTCAGGCCATGAAGTCAGTGGGCCAGCACATCCAGCAATGAATGTTCTTGCTAGACTTACTCAAGCCATCACAAAACTTCAGTCACAGGTATTATCAAAAATTTTTTATTGTGTGTGTGGTGTGTGTGGATGAAGTTTGTGCTCCGACCACCTAGCAGTAGAATGTCTGTAAGTCTGTCCTGCTGCACTATATTCACACTGAGTGCGTATTAATTGTACCAGCCAGCTCAAATAATCATAGGCTCCCCAATGTGTATGAGCACAGCTACACATAGATGCATACAAACTGCTATTATTGCACTAATCATGGTTACAGTCTATATACAGCAATAGTTTCTCCACTAAAGTTTCCAGTTTACGTAAGCACATAATATTATTTGGTTTGAAATACATTCATATTATGCTGGTTTATTATAGTCTAACCACATCCTGTCAATTTCTTAAAGAAGTAACCTTTCCATAAGCTGTGCGGAATTAGTTACATAAATTTCAGTCAGAGTTTGCAGTAAGATCCAGATTTCACTCTGTGGTCAGAAGGAAGGCAATACCTTTATGCTCCTTAAACAGAAACTCGCTGTTCGACTAAAATTATAACTTTTTTGTTGTCATGACACATTTTCACTGTCTACAAATCCATGCAATTGTCTTTCTTACTGAGGATTAAAATGTGCTGTTAACACTTTCCTTACTACTGCCTGGCATTCTTTTACCTCCCACTTTTCAATTGTCACTCTTGTGTTGTAACATTTTATGTAATATTACTGGAATATTTGTTTTTGCAGCCTAATGAAAGCTTGGGTGCGCTTCAAGAGCTGCGAAGTATTGTCATAGAATCTGATATCTCTCCTTTTGAAGTAAACCACAGTGGTCTTATCAGAGCTCTCCTACAGTGCTTGACTAAGGAGGACAGCCCAGTGGATTCAAGGGAGCAACGACTGCGAACATTTCTGCATGTTTTTGCAGGATGCCCAGTATGTATAATCTAGAATAGATTAATGTGTCTAATTTTTGTGTATAAGGCTACAATTTTTTCTTAAACTAATGTAGCATACACTAGCAAACGCTACTATCATGTATTTAAATTTTGGCATTTAATATGTTGATAGCAGTACTTTATTGTAACTGTCAGACTTAAAATGCTCTTTCATATTTGTATTGTTTATTTAGTTGTATGTGAACCTTTGTGATTTATGTATGGGCCAGTCACATTAATGGGACCACCACCCATGTTCAACATCGACATGCTATAACCACTTACAAATGACATGTGGCAGCACTATCAGTTGAGTGTATGTAAAGCATGGAGGGATGTGGACAACAGTGCATTTGTCATAGTGTGGAAACGGAGCGATTTATCTGACGTCCAAAAGGGCGTGATTATTGGCTATTGGGTCAAGGGTAGATGCATTTCTGAAATGACTAATTTGTAAACTGTTCGCTTGCAACCCTGGTTAAAGTATACTGTGCGTGGCAAAATGATGCTATCCAAAACCAGTGCCGAGGCAACTTTGGTGCACCACGTACCATAGATGATACGGGTGAAAGACTACTACAGAGATGTGTATGAGCAAATAGACATGCAAGCAGTTGACTGCCCAGATTAACCAAGGGGCTACCAGCAGTCTCTCCTCATCGACCATTCAGTGAACTTTGCTGTGTATGGGCCTCCACAGCAGATAGTTGGTTCACACGCCCTTTTTGATTGCTGTTCGTCAGTGACAAAGGCTGGAATTAGTGTGCCAATACCGCAACTAGACATCCACTGAGTGGTGACAGTTGGCCTTTCCAGATGAATCGTGTTTTATGCTCATATCAGGCAGATGGCTCTTACTGCAGGGGTCACCCGCTCCTAGGCTGGAAACCCTTCTGTTTCGTCAGGATGGAGGCCAAGTGTGTAGGTTCCTTAAATGGCATACACATGGAAATAAAATATTTGTAATGATTCTTATTCTAACTATCCCTATACAGCAAAGATATTGTTGGGAGGTATGGCTATCTGAGTAGGCTAACGGGAAATTTTGAGCTGATGGATAAAGATGTATGTAGTTGCATTCTCCCAGTATTGTGTTAATTAAATGTTATAATATGCAGAAGTCACAAGTCTCCTATCGAGCTACTTGTTAATCTCAACCTCCCAATGAGACAAGGAATTCCATTTTTAAGTGGGCCTTTCGGTGGGGAAAGTCAAAATGAAGAGAGAATAGTCATTGTAGCAGCACTGGCACTGCTGTACATCATTGTAGGAGAATGTAAATATTAAGCCGTACCCTAAAACTCAAAGGAATTAACATTGAATAAATGTTCCAGAACTGCTACAACATTCTTAATACACACGCATCCATACCTGCACACGTTTCTGGGTATACAATTTCTGGTGCAGTTAAATGGTAATTACTTCACCTCTGAACAATTCATATTCTCTCTCTTCCCAACCGCTATATAAAGAACCTATGCTGTGATGTCAGAATACATCTTGTTGCAATGTTTTTCATGATGACCAGTGGCTTCATAAAGCCAGAGTGGAATCTGCTGGAATCAGAAACAGACTCAGGGCTGCTGAAGATTGCTGCGCCAGTCCTGAGCATATGTTGGTGGGTTGCCCACCTGTTGGTTTGAATGCGGACCCTGGCTAGCTGGTTCTATAGGCAATCAAACCCAAGTGATGCTGAAGTTTCAGAGCAGTTTATGCCTTGACTTGGAACAGTGTTGGTAGACTTGTGGATGACCCATCAGTGGTGGCTTCAGTACTGGATGATAGTTCGTAGTCGTCTGTGGCTACGGATTGGTGGTTATCACATTAGGCAACAAGAGTATGATCAAGACTGGAACAATCTTGCACAAGACATTGCAATATAATAATCAGAGAATAAAGTGTGAGTGACATGAATACCGTTGATCCTGTTGATCGACTGACTCTAGGCTAGTGGGGTGCAGTAGTTACGGCCTTTAGTTCCGTTGTATTGGCGTAATCAGTTTATTCTACTATCATAACTGCTTTCTCAAACCCCTGATACATCTACATCTTCAGCTTCATGACTATTCGGCAATTTTTTCAGAAGTACGTGGCAGAGGGTTCTTCGAACCACCTTCAGACTATTTCTCTACCATTCCATTAATTTCTCTTATTTCTTTATAATGATCATTTCTCCCTAGGTAGGTTAATGACAATAAAAGATTTCATCATTCAGAGGATAAAGTTGGTGATTGAAATTTCATGAAAAGATCTCACCGCAATGAAAAACGTTTTTTAATGATTGCCATCCCTAGTCGCTTATCATATCTATGAATCACTCTCCCCATTTCTTGGTAATACAAAACAAACTGCCCTGCTGTGAACTTCTTCAATGTCCTCTGTCACTCCCATTGTAAGTATCCCATACAGCACAGCAGTACTGTAGTGGAGGACAAAAAACAGTTGTGTAAGTAGTCTCTTTAGTACACCTGTTGCATCTTCTAAGTGTTCTACCTATAAAACATAGTCTTCGATTTGCCTTCCCCACACGTTATCTGTGTGACTGTTCCAATTTAAATTGTTCATAATTGTAATTCTTAAGTATTTAATTGATTCGATTTGGTAGCCTTTAAATTTGTGTGATCATGATGTAATTGAAATTTAACAGATTTCCTGTTGTGCTCATGGCATGCGAACTCACACTATTCCTTATTTAGCAACAATATTACCACTTTTGACACCATATGGATACCATGTCTAAGCCATTTTCCAATTGGTTTTTTATCTTCTGGTGGTGGTAAATTATGTGCAAACAATATGAGGGGGCTGCCCAGATTATCTCGTAAATTGTTTATGTGGATAGGAAGAGCATAGGGCCTATAACACTTCCTTGGGTAAGCTGATTATCACTTTTGTTTTACTGAATGATTTTCCATTGAATACTGTTTACTGTGACCTTTGTGAGAGGAAACCACTGACCCAGTCACACAACTGAAGGGATATTTCAGAGGTATGCAGTTTGATTAGATGTCTTTAGTGATGAACAGTGACCCAAAAGCCACCTGGGAATCTAGAAATATGGAATCAACGTTTGAGATCCCCTGTCGATAGCACTCATTACTACTTGTGAATAATTCACAAGAATGGTATTTTCTGAATCCATGCTGACTGTGTTTCAATAGACCATTGTCTTATAGGTAATTAAAGTGTACAAACACAGTATATGTTCCAAAATCCTACTGCAAATCGACGTTGGTGATATGGGTCTGTAATTCAGCAGATTACTCCAATTTCCTTTCTTGAGTGTTGGTGTGGCCTTTGCAACTTCTAGTTTTGGTGCAGATCTTTCATCGAGTGAGCAGTTGTATAAGATTGCTAAGTAGGAGGCTGTTGTATCAGCATATTTTGGAAGGAACCTTATTGGTATGATAAATGCAAAATAGATGTGACTTCTGCCCCAAAATGTGAAACCCGAAATTGCCTGATAAATGCTACTTCATAGCGAATTGTATTCAGAGGAACTATTTTACTAGAGCTTGATTTCTTGTCAAAATGTAATCTATCTTAGGTGGCTGATATTGTACATCTGGTGAAGCCCAATTTGGAAAGATAATGTGCGTCAGAAGCTATTTGCCAAATGAAAACTGTTCTAATGCCACAACTTATAAGTGCGCTCAATGCTTTGGTGCCATGCCAATTGTGGGCAGTTGAGTGTCGCGTTATGCAATGAACTCTTCAGCCATGGGACCTATCATTTTATACAGAGAAATAAGATCATATGTATGTTAGCTAAAGTTCAAAAGTTAGTATAATATGGGCAATTTAAATTGGCAAATTACGTGGCTGATGTTTTGAATGGTGGTTGCGTCGAATACTGCTTGAAGTTGGGCCTGAACTACCTCGTTAACAATACTCTGCAAACTTCAACAAGCAGTTGCATGGTAGCTGTTCTCGCAAGCTGTGTGTTGCTAGTTGTTTTCTTATCTTGAAATGAGTGAAGATACTAATCCTGGTCCATCACTGATTTTGATTATGCCCTTACAACATCATAAAAGATTGGAAAGCCCAGTGAACAGTGTTAGTCCTGCTTTTGCAGAACATGTGTGTAGACTTCTGTCTGTGACAAGGAGGCAGAGATTGTTTCCCCAAACCATTGCTCTCCCCTCGGGCAATCAAAATTCTAGATATTTTATGCTTGTACCTGGCTGTCACTGTATAGTGTCTGCACTTTGCACTATAGTAATAGGAAAACAAAATGTCATGTTTTTCGATGTACTGAAATTCTTTCCAATGTTTGAGTAGAGTTACATTCAGTTCTACTTCTGTGATAAGTGCCTTGTCAGTTCTACTTTTAGCATTTTCAGGTATGGGTCACAAAGCTATGAATGCCCAAGAAAAGTATAAATTAATATTCCACGTATATTGTGATCACCAAATTGAGTGGGGAAAAGATGAAGACTATTGAGAAACACCTTAAATTAGACAGACATTCAGTTCAGTGGTGGGAAAGTGCTGCTTTTCAACAGAACAATCATTTGTTGAAAGCTTAAACACAATCAAACAAAGAAAACAAAGGCCTTTTTGAAAGGGGGAGGGATGGGGGGGTGCTGCTGTTGAAGTTTTTGCAAAAGAAAAGATTACAGTCAAAAAGTTCCCAATCAGCACTATTTTAAACAGTTTCAAAGAATTAAGGCTATGTCTGTCTTCACTTGTGTATCCTGACACCGTTTTAAATTTGTGTGTGTCTAATCGTTTACAAACAAATAAGTCACGTTTTGCCAAAAATAGATGCTACTTTTTTTGGTCCCTACTTAGTGGTATCTGGACCGGAAGACATGCCTTTATTAAATACTTTAATAAAATGCTTTGCTACAACAAGGATCTGTACTTCTAAGTTACTCACATTGGTAGTTCTCGATTCAAATTATGGAATATTTACTTCAGCTTCTGTGGTGAAGGAATTTCAGGAAATTGTTTAATAATTCCACTTAAGTGGTGCTGACATTGGTAATAATACAAATACAATTAGTAGTGTGTAGTGATTGTATTGCGTTGGAACAGATAGGTGGTGTTGTGTCCTGTACAGTACTTCTGTAACAGAAATAGGTTGGTCTGTTCTTGTCTTACACTTTCTTGCTCAGCTTGTTCACACACTCAATACACAAATGTTGTCACATGGTTGGTGACTGATTAACCATGTCGGAATGTTTATGCCTAACAGCTGGCTCATGTTGTTCAATCAATGCCAGACTGTAAGAATTTTATATAAAATTTTCTCACTTTCCCATTACGTTACTACCTTGATGCATAAGTGTGTGTATGGCATGAAACATCTTGAGGCAAACAACCTGCAACCAGGAGGGAGAGTGATGGTTTGGTGAATCTTTCCGCAGTATTCTCTGGTTTTTCTCGTCATGCTTGAAGGCACAATGGCTCAACACAAGTATCCTTAGAGACCCATGTCCACCCCTGTATGCAGTTGGTCTTTCCTCGACACGATGGTAAGTGCCAGCAGGATGATGCGACATATCACACTACTCATAGTGTACGTGTGTGGTTCGAACAGCACCAGGATGAGTTCACATATTCATGATCAGGCTGTTTGCGCCATGGATCCTCACTGGGAAACATAGCACAGCTGGCCACAGCACTGGAGTTAATATGGGTCTATGTCCCTGTTGGTACCTTCCTACTCAGTAGCAGGACATGGTCCAAAAAGGGTTATTCAGGCTTTTGACAGGTGGTCACAGTAATGTGACTGGATAGTGTAATTGATGATTGCAGAGGCCCGTAAAAGTTCCGGATACATTATTTTATTTCTTTCTTTCTTATATTTAATTCAATCACTGTGAGTTACTTCTCGAATGCAAAGAACACGTATGAAAGTCTTCAAAATAATATACTTCAGTGGGTAAATATTATGAGTAACTGCATAATGAATAAATGTTTGTTCCACCAGAGTACCTGGATTTTAGACATAATGAACTTGAATATTTACCATACTAGCCGCACATAAATTTATCTGCTTTTTATTGTAGCTTGTAGTTCAAGAATTTTCAGAACTTAATTGATACAATCATGTGCTAATATAACAGCACAATTAATTGCTTTGACTGTCTTATATTTAAATTACAAAATTTCACATTTTTATTTGATCTAAATTCTAATTTATTGCCTCTTCTGGCAGCTGGACTCGGAATACACATGTACTCCACCTGATTGGAATCCGTCGTCATTGTCAGCACTTGTGGCCAAACTTAGTGGTTGTGTGTCTCAGTTAGAACAGTTTCCAGTAAAAGTGCATGACTTGCCGGCTGGGTCTGGTACTAGCAGAGGAGGTGGTACTAGTGCTCTAAAATTTTTCAACACTCATCAACTGAAGGTAAGCTTTCCACAAAGTGATTTTATATACTTGAGTTTCAACATTGTATTTAGTTCTAAGCTGCTTTATGTAACCTGTGTTATTTACGTAATAAACATGAAAGAATTATAACAGCAACATGTTGTTATTAATGATTTTACTGGATGAGAAAAAATGGAGAAAGGGGGTGGAGGGGGGGGGGGTATTCTTCCATCACCTGTAGTTGCTTAGTGTCTGACATCAGAGCCCGTGTGTGTGAGTGTGTGTGTGTGTGTGTGTGTGTGTGTGTGTGTGTGTGTGTGTGTGTGTGTGTGTGTGTGCCCAAGCATGTGCGTGTTGGGAGATAGGGGGAGGGTGAGGCGCATGCATGTGGTTTTCTGCTTTAGAATAAGACCTTTTTGCTGCAAGTTTAAATGTATAGATGTCTTTTTGTTGTGCTTGTCTGCATTTCAGTATCTCGTCTATATGGTCCATCCATCCATTCCATAATATTGTCATTATTCCATCATGGATTTTCCTCTGTTTGAGTTAATAATGGCTGAAGATTTAATTCCAGTATTTAGTGTTTCACTGTTGATGTGAAAATGGTGACTGTATCACTAAGTTCATGCGTATGTTAGATGCCCAGATATAGTGAAGTTACTCTTATTTACTATACCAAGTACATATCAGATCTCATCTTCACTTAGTTATCGTGTGGCACAAGAAAACTCTAGCTTAAGATTAATGTTAAAGATAGTTAGGTAAATGGTCAACATGTTGCCATATTTTTCAATGAGATAGTATGTTGTTATCATAAACAAACTATGTTGTCCCACATAATAGTGAGAGATTGCAATTATGATCCATGTAACACGCAAATATGTAAGTAACAATAGTTCATTGCACTGGAAGTGATGGTAAATTGAGCCACGTCCACTTCGCTAAGACCATAAGTTATCAATTTGCCATGGAATACTGATTTGGGCAGAGTATTCATATTATTAGGACATCTTGGGTCCAATGAGCATCTCATTTAAAATAACCATTCAGAATCAGTTATAATAAGGAATTTCACTGGCTCTCTTTAGGAATTGGATTATCACATGACATATACAGTTATTTGACTGAAACATTGGCAACTCATCAGTGAATACAGTTGCATGCCTAGACAGGTGTATATAAAAACAACAACAACATATCTTAAAAGAAAATCTATACACACATGCAAGCACATTACAACACGAAAAGCCAAATAGGTTGCACATTTGTTCTTGTTTCTTAAATTTTTCCACATTGTTATAACATCATTTTAACTGCAACACAATTGTAGAACATAATGAAAGATGTCAGGTTCAATTTGAGAACCAGTGGGATGTGGGCGTATTTTAAATGCACCTCCACTTGGCATTGCTTTTTGGGGGCTTCTATGCTCCCATTGCAAAGCCAAGTTTAGTTTTTCAGGTGGTTTAGAACATGGTATTTCTAATGAAAATTTATTTGCAGACAAGTGTCTCCTTCTCCCTCATGGTTTTTTTTTTTAAGGAGGGACAGGGTGCAAAAAAGTCCTGCGACATTTTAAAAAAATTGTGAACTTCACCCTCTGTTTGTAAACTATTGGAAAGCAGTAGGTGAATTAAATTTTATGTTCTGAAACCTTGTATTGGTAAGGTGTTGTTTGGAAATTTTCGGTTTTATCTTGCTATTTCTTCCAGAGATAGAAAGAACTAAACTTCATATTTTTCCAACCATCTATTTCTATTTTGCTGACTTTGCATCAAACTGTTCGTGTGAAAGTCGCTCAAGAAATCTTTGAGCACATAAAGGTGTACAAGATGGTCTAGTTTCCTTTCAAGAAAATTTTTATGAAAATATTGTTTCTCAAAATTGCACTATGGGATCAAACAAATAACTATATCTCTGGGAGTATTAAATTGATGAAAGTAAAACTTCACCAATGTTAATTGGGAACATGGGTCACACTCATATTGTAGTCTGCCAGGGACGCTTTCTGACATTTGCCCTTTTGTTTGCATTTTTCCTGTTTGTCTTGTGTATAATGCAGGTGGTAATTCTAAGTTTTGAGTGATTGAGACTTTTAGACATTTTTTTTTTTTTTAAAAAAAAAAAGCTGGTTGGCCTTTCCAATGCATGGAGATGGAGTGGCACTTACTTTCTGGGTCAAGCCAAGATTTGTCACATTATCACTCTTTCCAAGAAATTAGGACTATTTTCAGTAGTATTCAAAGTATCAGAATTAACATTTCCATGAGCTGCTTTTTGTTTGACCATGAGAATTTTTGGCACCAGTTTCACATACACTTTACTCATTTTAAAAAAGTTATACAAAATTTGCCATTAGTGTTCTTTGTCAATTCCTAAAGTTTTCACAATTGGTCGAATAGTCAACCGATGGTCAGATCAAATTAGCTTAATACTTTTTCAACATTTTCATCCATTTTTGATGTTGAAGGGCATCCGGGGCTTGAGTCATTACAAAAGTTTTCTTGGCCATCTTGAAAATGCTTGAACCTCTCATAAACTCACTTATATGATAAACATTCTTTGCCACACATATCTTTTAGTAAAATATAGGTTTCAGCAGCTGTTTTTCAAAGTTTCTTGTGAACTGCACAACAGTTCATTGCACATACAATTTATCCAGCAAAAAAAAACATCTCTTACACAAACAAAGGCCACAGCCACACTGATTTGTATACAGACACCAGACGTGCTGCATTTGGCTGAGAAGGCTTCACGCATCATAGCTATTCGTTGTTCATCTTTGGCACATGACTACTTAGTCTGTGATAGCATCAGTCCTGTTATTTTATAGCCACACTTCATATAATGGTCCTATATCTATGTTGAAGTCTTCAGAAATTATGACCTGTCCATACAACTTTTTCACCTGCAATCTACTCAGAAAAGTTTCAGATTTGTCTAGAAATGCACATGTGGGTGAATAGTTAGGGATATAATATATGCTAATAAATTAATACACCATATTCCAAAAATTCATTGCAGCAGATTTCAAATAATACTCCTTTGTTGAAGCAATTGTTTGCCACACGCGTGCGCGCGCACACACACACACACACACACACACACACACACACACACACACACACACACACACACACACACGCACGCACGCTCTCTTCCCCACCCACGCACTTTCTCTCTTCTTCTTCTTCTTCTTCTCTCTCTCTCTCTCTCTCTCTCTCTCTCTCTCTCTCTCTCTCTCTCTCTCTCTCTCTCTCAGCGAATTTATCAACTTTATCTTGTCACTTTTAAGGTATTGTGGTATTGTTCATTTAACCATATAACTTTTACAGAATTTTTGTTCTCCAGAAATACTTACTGTTCATACAGCTTGTTCCTCATTCCTACTGATAGGCTGCGTATGTTAAGGGGCTTTATGCAGTTATTTTTATAAATTAAATCAAGCACAGGATGGTATGGTACCTGCATGGGTCTGTATTTGTAAATTGCATTCCCATGTTACTTTTTTGTGGACCAAATTGTATGAAAATTGGCCCACTCTATTAGTTTCCCTGTGGAAGGATGCGTAGCGCAATAACAGATAGATGGTGAAGCCCAGAAGCAATAGGAAAACTTATCTATATAAGAAATCAGAAATATACCAACTGAAATAGAATACATAGGTGAAACCAAGACAACATTTGACACCAGGTACAAAGAACATCTTCATGGAAGTATAGGACAAACCATTCAACTTTTGCAGACCCCTTGCACCAACTCCAACATAAAATTATCACCAGACCCACAGACAACAAGAAACATCTCCTTGCCTGACAAGAAAACTACCACATAAAAAAAAAAAAACCCCACAGGAAAGAAAAACTCATAAATGATCAGACCAGTGTCAGAAACTGGCAAACCACACACTCCTTAAACCGATTGACCACTTCATAGAACTTAAAATATACACACGAAACAACAAGCTCCATTTCCCACTACCATCTCCTCCCAGATTTTCTCATATAACTACCATCCATGCCCATCCTTGACCCCCACCCCCCTCCCACCCCATGAAACAAATTTTCAATATAACACCCCCCCCCTTTTTCTCTCTCTCTCTCTCTCTCTCTCTCTCTCTCTCTCACACGCACACACGCACACACACGCACACACACACACACACAAATAGTTTCACAGGCTGGCAACACTCACAACGTGAACGAAAACAAACATACAGACAAACACTGTTACAGTGCAGAGGAGTGAAAAGCACTTTACAAAAGTGCAGGGCAAATAATGCAGCACAAGAAATGCTACAGAATGGCAAAAACTTCCAAGTGCATATCTGAATCAGTCTTTTTACACCAGCCGCTGCAAGCAAGGAAGGAAGAAGCAGAATATGTAAAGAAATTACTTACCAAAATAAAATTAAATCGTTCTGCTGCTGCAAGTGCCACCACAGTTAAGGGAAATGCTGTGTATGATATTTTCAAGAGGGTCTTACATAGTTCCATGGTACTCGCATGAAATATCAGTTTTAAATAGCAATGAAAATAATAAGTTTTTGAAACTGTAATGTTATTGGGGAGAGAGAAAATCTACTCACGAAGTGGCAGCAGGAGACTGCATATATAAAGGTATTTAAATTTGCAAGCTTTCGGAGCCAGTGGCTCCTCTGGGCAGAAGGATCAAAGTGGAAAGAAGAGGAGTGAAGGAAAAGGACTGGTGAGGTTCAGGAAATGGGGAGACTTTTGGAAAAGTCACCCAGAACTCCAGTCAGGAGAGATTTACCAGATGGGATGAGAAGGAAAGTCTCTTTCCTTCTCATTCTGTCCAATAACTCTGCCCTCAGCTGGGGCTCTGGCGACTTTTCCCAAGTCTCCCACTTTTTTAAACCTCACCAGTTCTTTTCCGTCAGCCAGGAGGAGGAGGAGCCACTGACTATGAAATCTTGCACATTTAATTAACTTTACATGTTCATTCTTCTGCTGCCTAATTAATGAGTAGCTTTTTTCTCTCTCCTATCACATTAGATCAGATTTCTTATCTGATATCACTACAGATGAAAATTCACCATGAGAGAAAACATAACCTTAACCACGTTTCAGATATGCCTAGAAGATACTGGAATAGTATTTAGAATGAGAAAGTCCGTTGTGCCATTCAGCTATCTTGTACGTTTGTCTTGGCTTGTTTAAAGCATTTCACTCAGTTCTTCCCAAACTGCAATAATGCTCCACTGCTGAAGAGTTTGGTTTTTGACGACCATTTCACTAACCGTTGTTCTGTCTTCTTCTTCTTCTCCTCCCCCCCCCCCCCCCCCCCTTTCCTTTATAGACATTATTAGGAAAACTGCTTATTGCCTTATTAATATATCTACTATATTGTATCATCAGATTGTTGAGATTATTTCAAAATAATGCTGCTTTGTGTATAGAGGTGATGGAATGGGTATGTTTAGGAATATTTGCAAAAAATTACCATGTGACTGGAAGTTTCATGTTGCTTTAACAAATGTTAATGGGGAATTATAATGAAAATCCCCCATTTTCAATATCACCACTCATATGGTTTTATCTATTACATTTTATGTTGTATTATTTTGATTATCCATGTGTGGCTAATTGCTGATAAATGGTGTCATGCTATTACCTTTGTATGCTTATTCAGTGTGACACAAGCTTTGAATGGGAAACAAACTTATAATGGGAAGTCCAGAAGAGTGTGACTGATGTTCTTTGATGTTTATCTGTAACATGTACAGTCGTGAACAAAACGAGCGAGACCCCTCGCCTTTTCGTTATGCTGATCCGCACGGCTTTAAAGTCTGCTACACAGCACAGCATAACAGGCAAGGCGACGAAGTGCTACCAACATACTATGCACAGGCGTTAAAGTGACAAACCATCTGAACTTTTTTAGGCTGTTTTCAATAATTTGTGAGACTATATTAATGCTGATTAGTGTGTTAAATACAACACGTAAATATAAGACAGAACTGAAAGAAGAAACGCTAATTGGTATGAACTGTACCAATAAAAATGAATTTCAACTTATCGAGATAACATAACTGTTTTAGTAAGACAAAGAACCCCGGATCGTTACGAATTAGCAAAATATTATCCGCATTCAGCCGCGAAATGGTCTGTGTCAACATTCAGACCAGTCATACTGGATTACCATTGCTGACCTACCATGAAAGTGTGCAAATTTAGCAATGTGTGAAGATTCATAACGAAATTCAGTTAAAAATCGTTCAGTGCCACACTTAAGTCAATTCCATTATTGACAGAAGTGGAAAAAGTAGGCAGTAACATGTATGAAATATTATGAGTGTGTCATATTGACATGCACAGGGCGCCAGTACAGAATAAAGGTAGTGATAAAACGTATTGGGGGTGCGAGAATTTCTTAAAATTGCTTTACTGATATTCTACCTGCCTCCATCGAGATTAGAACCGAAAACAAACCAGACCTTCCTTTTACTACACTAGCAGACAACCCAGGCAAACAGTCCTCTATTATTACCCCAGACATGAATAAGCCAGCAATTTCGCAATGAAAATGGTAAAATGATTTGCCGAATTCTGTTGCGTAGAGCTTTCTGGGCTCAAAAACATGAATTTTCTTCCTTTATGTCACCGCTTATGTGACAGTCATTCGGGATGTTTATCAAAATAACAAAATACTGTTATTAGAGGGTATATTTAGTAAGATAATTCTGCACCACCTCAGGAAATAAACGGCTACATAGCTTCCAAACATATTCTACACTGTTTCCAATTCTCCACTAGACTCGCCACAGCCGGACAACGTTCATTAGCCTAAGTGTTTCTTAAGCCAGCTAGCAATGGGAATGTTTGCACTTCTAAAACGCGTAGCATTAATACTGGAATGTTAATTACCATGTGTATAGGCAAATGGATTCTATTTGCATTCCTGTAAACGCGATTTGGATCGAAAGCGTAGCTACGATTAATATGCTGATGTATCGCTACAACTAGAACATTTCGAATAAAGAGTAGGGGGTGTTATTTATACAGCCCCCATCTTCAGGAGCTGTCGTAGCTGTTTTCGTTGTTAGGATTTCGTCACCTAAACCGGTAAAAACGGAACCCTACTAGTCTCACTTTCTTGACCGTCTATCGGTCTACCCAATCCTTAAAACCTGTTTACCTCCAGAACCGGTAGACATAATAAGCAGAAATGTATCGCACTTCTTGCAGTAACCGGACCCTTGGTGGTGTAAAACAGTGAGCTATGTCAACGCAGTCTAAAGATACGGCCGTTTATGTAAAGAAAATTTACGTGAAAGGTCAAAAAATGGCTCCAAGAACTATGCGACCAAACTGCTTATGTCATCAGCCCCTAGACCTAGAACTACTTAAACCTAGCTAGCCTAAGGACATCACAGACATCTATGCCTGCGACTGAAGTAGCCGTGCGGTTCGTGACTGAAGCGCCTGGACACGCTCGGCCACAGCACCCGGCGGAACCCTATTCACCTCACATAATGATAATATATACTGTCTTGTGAGGATGAACTGTATTCGCCAGCAACTCAGATCGTTTGGTCACAGAACTTTTACGAAGCTACATTCAAACTTTGTTCGAAGTCGTCTGCAATATCCATTTATAAACACCCTAGGAACGTCGTATGCGATATCCACTTCTGAAGACGCTGGCAGATACTGCAGTACCATAACAAGTAGGTAAGAATTTATTGTTATTGGTCCATGCAGGACACTTTATTTCAATATCAGTATAACGCGCCTAGGTGCTCGTATATGGCTGAAACTAATGAACAAAAAGTAAATAAACAGCAAACAACTTCAATGTTCAAATCAAATGAAAGTCACATGTCGCAATTACAACATAATTTCGTTGTTACATCTACGTGACTACATCAACAAGATTTCTTTGCAATCCAGACTTACGTGCCTGGCAGAAGGTTCGGACTATTTCTCTACCGTCCCACTCATTAACAGTGTGCGGGAAAAAGGACCACTTAAATCTTTTCTTGCGAGCCTTGAATTACATTATTACTATGGTTTCTTCCTGTGTAAGGTCCCGAGGAAATAATGTTTTGGCATTCAGAACAGATGTTGGTAATTGAAATTTCGTGAAAAGATCTCGCAGCAACGAAAAACGCTTTTGTTTTCATGAATGTTACACCAACTCGATTATCAAATCTGGGACCCTCTCTCCCCTATTTCGTGACCTTACAGATCGTGCTACCATTCCTTGGACGTTTTTGCGTGCACAGTCAATCACGTCTGTCAAGGATATTGTAGCAGTGGACGGACAAATGTAGTGTAGGCAGTGTTTTCAGTTGGCCTGTTGCGTATTCTTAGTGTGCGACCAATAAAACGCAGTCATTCGTTTCCCTTCCCCACAAAAGTATGTTTTCGATCGTTCCAGTTTGAGTTTTACTGGGTACTGAGATGAACTGACAGTGCTTAGACTTGTTTTGTCATGTAACCGAAAGTTAATTATTGTTATTGGATGCAGCTTTCGTGTTTAATGTATTCCTCATTCAACGGAGTACACTCCTCCTACACCATATATAACTGTTTCAAAGTATTAAATTGTTACTGATGTTACAAAGTTGCCGTTTTGAAACAAAGGAAAATATTATAGGGAAATGTAGCAACTAAGAAACGGAGTATCCAAATAAATAAACATTTCCGGTTTAAGAAGTTACAGTAGGTCTACTACACAGTAACGTAAATTAGGAGCAAAGTCTATTAGTAGATCGTTATCAGGAAAATCAGCCCTCATAATGCAAAGTGCCACTACAAGAAAGAAAGTTTCCAAACATGTCAATGAGTAGTCGAGGAAAGTGGGCGCATTCTATCTACTGAATCCCAACGCACGCCACTTACGAGGGGACACGCCAAGTGTCATATCCCGATCTTGCTGAAACTTCGCTCAGTGAAAGAGGGGACAAAATAAGCGAACACGTGTCTCGGCTTATCTGCTTACACTCTACCGCTTCTGAGAAAACGACGGTCAAAGTTTTCAATGTGCTGTTGCTGTAGTGTAGATACCTCTTAGCGGGTAAGGATTCAACTGAAGCGGTGGCTCTGCGGCTACCATAGCAACTTCGGAACTTTGCACTGCGAGTTCGAAACCCGCCCCCCCCCCCCCCCCCCCCCCCCCCCCACTCTCACTCTCTGAATTATCTACGAATGTTTATTCCAATTTATGTTGAAACACTGTTGTCATTATTCGTCAGTTAATTTACTGTGTAAAGAAATAAGTTAAAAAGGGAACACACAGTGCGTAGTGGGACGATCACTCTGTTGTAGAAATAATTCAGAAGCCAAGATCGCTTAAATACTGTTTACTGGATAACAGGTTTCAACACACTAAAGGTGCTATCATCGGATATGAATGTAGATAACATTTATAAACTATTTGGATATAACGATACATGAGGCAGACCAGATGATTTTAGATCAGCTTGTCTCATTCGTTTATTATTTTTTTAATTCATTAATTACACATAAAGTTAATTGATGAATAATGACAACATTATTTCAACATAAATTAGAAAAAAACATTCGTAGATAATTCTGATAGAGAGGCAGGAAAAAATAATAATAAAAAAACCAATATGGTCTCGAACATGGGAATCAAAGTTAGGAAGGAATGACGGTAGCCACTGAGCCACCGCTTCAATTGCGTTCTCGGCTGCAGAAGGTATATGCACTATAGCTAGAGCGCGTTGATAACTTTGACCGTCGTTTTCTTGGAAACAGTGGAGTGTCTGCAGATAAGTCGAAACACATGTTCGCTTATTTTGTCCTCTCCTTCACTGAGCAAAGTTTCCGGACAATCAGCCTATGACACATGGCAAGTTCTCCTCGTTAGTCGAGTCGCTTCTTACGCCCGGCGAGAATTATGTATGCCTGAGAGTAAACTGCGCCACTTGGAAACACGGCGAGCGAGGATAAACACGTTTTCCTTTTTATAAGGCAACCTTCTACAGCTAAAATTCACGAAGTGTTCTACAGGTTGCCTCATATATTTCATAAATGTTTCTTGCTTTAGGCCTGCCACATATGCAAAACGTAAACATTTCATTTCGTGTAATATTTATCAGGTTAAGACATGACAAGAGTGGACCAGTCCCTTCTGAGAAAAATTACAGATTCTAAGTTGCTCCACTATGTAATGACACGGGTACGGGCTTGCGACCTCTCATTTATGCCATCGATTTCCGTGTTACACATACTTGGCCACTGCGTTGTGGCTGCCGTCGTGGGGGAGGCAGTCTGTTTCCTACTAGCGCTGTTTCCGCAGCAGATATTAACCACGACGAATCATTCAGTCAACGCTAAATGGCCCATCTGGCTGAGGAAGACAAGGGCGCTATAATAGCACTCCATGCAGAGGGATCTTCAAATGGCTATATAGCAAGAACTATGGGTCTACCCAAGTCAACGGTAGCCAGGTGGATCAGACGAAAGGAAGAGAGTGGTAACCTGAGTGGGAGGCCTCATGGCCGTCGCCGCAAAACAGCAGCAACTCAGGATCAGCAGATACGCCGTTTCAGTGAGAACCACCCATTTGTCAACGCACGACAAATTCAGCAGACTTTGGGTCTCAATATTAGCAGTAAGACCGTCACTTGTCGTCTAAGGGAAGGTGGACTGAGAGCAAGAAGCGCTGCTGTGAAAGAGACATTGACTGTTTCCCACAGAGAAGCTCGCCTTGCTTTTGCTGCTGAAAATGTCGACAAACCTCTCCAGTTTTGGAGGCGAGTGATTTTCACGGACAAAAAAGTTTTCTCTACGGCATCAACCGGAAAAGTACTTGTTTACCGACCTAAAGGTGCTAGGTATAATCGAAAATATATTACAGTTGCCAAAGGAGTGGCAGGGAGTCGGTAACGGCATGGGCATGGATATCGGCCGAAGGGTGTGGGCTCCTGTGGGAAGTGGAAGGAAGATTCGATGCACGCAATCACATATCAGTTCTGGAGAACGTGATGTTGCCTTCTGTGACAGCAAGATTTGGGGTGATCAGATCATGTTCCAACAAGAACGCTCGCCTATCCATATGGCACGTGTGGTTAAGAGGTGGTTCGACGACCATAGTAATATTACTGTAATGGAATGGCCACCTAAAGGAGCTGACATGAATCCCATTGAGAATATTTGGGCAGAAATGGTCAGAGTAATACGAGAAAAGGGGCAGTCACCGTCGACTCGCCGACAGCTTTCTGATATGATTCATGACACTTGGAATGAGTTACTTGAATCTCCTAGTTATGTGGCTCGAGTTGTGGGCTCAATGCCCAACGGACTTCAGAATTCGTAGCCTAAAACACACTTTTGGATTTATCAGATGTAAAATATTATGTAAACACTACTCTTTCCTCGAGTTTACGTCTTTTGGTGGGGTTCAGCCTTTCATTTCTTCTTAGGAAGTTAACGATAAAGGCATCATAATATGTCACCAGTAACAGTACTCCGTAGGAATGCTCGATGAGTGACCTGATGACATTCAATAATAGTCACTCCGTTGATTTTTGTTGTTTCGAATTAGAGCATGCAGTACTCCTACACCAGACGTCTGAACTTTGCCTGTTGAATGCAAATGTTGCATGATGGTTAAATTGTAATCTATCACATACAGTGAAACCTCTATATAACGTTTTTCAAGGGACCACAAACTCTGAACACTGTATAGAGGAAAACACTATAAAGAGGAAGGCTTCCAAATAATAATTATAGGGCATTACTGAAGATTGGGATACCACTAATCAGCTTTGACAAATGGTGCCATAGGTGACATTTTAAATTTTCACAACACTGTAATATGATATTCATTGCAAATGATCAATGTATCAAATGATTAGTTTTTTGTAATTAAAACATGGGGCCCAGTAGGTGGATGGGTGAGCGTAAATGGCGCCAAAAAGATCGCAAGCAGAATGTGCGTCACATGTCACGTGACCAGGTTCTGCCACAGACATATGAAATAAGCTGAGCGTGGGCTTTCCAAGCCGGTGCAAACTGTGAATCCACAGAACGTAAAAGGATGCGTCTACATCCAGTCATTTAAACGTTATAAAGAGGTAAATAATTGACCAGTGTTCCAAAAATATGAGCGTTACATGGAGGAAATTGTAATATAGAGGAAACACAGTAAAGAGGAAAATTTAACATTGTTTATATGGGCTTTTAGTCAGGACCGAAAAAAACAGATGTAACAAAGAGGAAAACATTATATGGAGGAACGTTATAAAGAGGTTTCACTGTATATCAGTAGTTGAGACTCCCTTAATGTGGAAAATCATTCATGCCAGAACGATCTTTGTTGAAACACGAATATCATTTTCTGGCGTATTTTTACCAAAAGCACTCGCTCAAACACAGTTCAAATCTTTCTAGCGGCCTCCTCTGCATTCACTCCTCTGTTATACCAAAAGTAAACGTTGTGTTTCAGGTGTTACACCTTTTTCCACTTGCGACTCAATTTTACAATGCTTAACTGTAGTTCATGATTTTCAAGTATGCAAAATCCAGTGCTTAACTGAAAGATGATAACTAGAACTTCAAATTAGAAAATGACAGTTGATACATACACTGACAACGTGATGCCGCGTTCAAATGGGCGGCGCCGGATTTCAGGCGGCGGGTGGCGTCTGGCCGGTGGCCGGTAGCTGCTGCAGCGTGAGGAAACCCTCGAGCGTAAGCTTTTATGATCGCGGCCCTGCCACGAGCTGTCCTGAGGAGTTGTTTCTGGAATACTTGTTATTGTTGGTGGGTAGAATGTTAAGCGAATTATCTTTGATGCTCAATCAGACTCATAACTTTAGACCGAAATGTGGTGAAAAAAAAAAAAAATAGTTGGACACGAACAGGCGACCATAAGCTTAGAAAGCATGGCGATTACCACCTTTTTTTTGTGTTCATCATTGATCATTGTGTTTGGTCATTGCGGACGTCGCAAGACATCCTGTTCAAGTTCAGTGGTTGATCCTTCCACTCAGTTTTTTTATTGCAGAGGCCAACCGGCTCTCTGACCGAACACGCTGAGCTACCGTGCCGGCTAGCACTGGACCACGGGCTCACACAATCCGAGACCATCTCGGAAGTACACAACGCTTCCTCCTAACACTTCCGCATCTTACAGTGTTGCCAGATTGTGCAGATGGCTGGTCAGTTTTATTGCCCACGTTAAGTGAATAGACTCGGGACTTAGTCTCTGTGGTGGCCGGCCGGCAGTCAGTTTTTATGTCTAAAACTGTACGCCAATGTGTTTCAATCATACATCTGTGTGGCGCTAAAGTGTGGTTATGGATAATACGTATGCTCAGATTGCGAATCTAACATCATAAGTAAAGAGAGGGAAATGAATTAGGCGTCCTTCGTCTTCCGTAACATCAAATATATTTTAGTTATTCCATCTTAAATGAACTGCGCAGAAAATCATTCACCAGAAGTAAATAACTTGTTAGCAACATCAGATGATATTAACAACTTGCCGGCGCGGGTTAGCCGTGCTTTCAACGGCGTCATATCGCGGATCGCACGGCTGCTTGCGCCGTCAGTTCGAATCCTTCCCCGGGCGTGGATGTGTGTTAGGTTAGGTTGGTTTAAGTAGTTCTAGGTCTAGGGGCTGATGACATAAGCAGTTTGGTCGCATAGTTCTTGGAGCCATTTTTTGACCTTTCACGTAAACTTTCTTTACATAAACGGCCGTATCTTTAGACTGCGTTGACATAGCTCACTGTTTTACACCACCAAGGGTCCGGTTACTGCAAGAAGTGCGATACATTTCTGCTTATTATGTCTACCGGTTCTGGAGGTAAACAGGTTTTAAGGATTGGGTAGACCGATAGACGGTCAAGAAAGTGAGACTAGTAGGGTTCCGTTTTTACCGGTTTAGGTGACGAAATCCTAACAACGAAAACAGCTACGACAGCTCCTGAAGATGGGGGCTGTATAAATAACACCCCCTACTCTTTATTCGAAATGTTCTAGTTGTAGCGATACATCAGCATATTAATCGTAGCTACGCTTTCGATCCAAATCGCGTTTACAGGAATGCAAATAGAATCCATTTGCCTATACACATGGTAATTAACATTCCAGTATTAATGCTACGCGTTTTAGAAGTTCAAACATTCCCATTGCTAGCTGGCTTAAGAAACACTTAGGCTAATGAACGTTGTCCGGCTGTGGCGAGTCTAGTGGAGAATTGGAAACAGTGTAGAATATGTTTGGAAGCTATGTAGCCGTTTATTTCCTGAGGTGGTGCAGAATTATCTTACTAAATATACCCTCTAATAACAGTATTTTGTTATTTTGATAAACATCCCGAATGACTGTCACATAAGCGGTGACATAAAGGAAGAAAATTCATGTTTTTGAGCCCAGAAAGCTCTACGCAACAGAATTCGGCAAATCATTTTACCATTTTCATTGCGAAATTGCTGGCTTATTCATGTCTGGGGTAATAATAGAGGACTGTTTGCCTGGGTTGTCTGCTAGTGTAGTAAAAGGAAGGTCTGGTTTGTTTTCGGTTCTAATCTCGATGGAGGCAGGTAGAATATCAGTAAAGCAATTTTAAGAAATTCTCGCACCCCCAATACGTTTTATCACTACCTTTATTCTGTACTGGCGCCCTGTGCATGTCAATATGACACACTCATAAAATTTCATACATGTTACTGCCTACTTTTTCCACTTCTGTCAATAATGGAATTGACTTAAGTGTGGCACTGAACGATTTTTAACTGAATTTCGTTATGAATCTTCACACATTGCTAAATTTGCACACTTTCATGGTAGGTCAGCAATGGTAATCCAGTATGACTGGTCTGAATGTTGACACAGACCATTTCGCGGCTGAATGCGGATAATATTTTGCTAATTCGTAACGATCCGGGGTTCTTTGTCTTACTAAAACAGTTATGTTATCTCGATAAGTTGAAATTCATTTTTATTGGTACAGTTCATACCAATTAACGTTTCTTCTTTCAGTTCTGTCTTATATTTACGTGTTGTATTTAACACACTAATCAGCATTAATATAGTCTTACAAATTATTGAAAACAGCCTAAAAAAGTTCAGATGGTTTGTCACTTTAACGCCTGTGCATAGTATGTTGGTAGCACTTCGTCGCCTTGCCTGTTATGCTGTGTAGCAGACTTTAAAGCTGTGCGGATCAGCATAACGAAAAGGCGAGGGGTCTCGCTTGTTTTGTCCACGACTTTACCTTCTCTAACAATAAACGTAAATTTGAGGAAACATTGGCTGGATGTTGGCAGCATTCATTTCAGTGAAATTTATGCTCTGGATTAGTGTAATCTTTCAAAACTGTGATTTTGAATGTACAGTTCCACCCCCCTCCCCCCCCCCCCCCCCCCCTCCAGTTAACGACTTTTCTACGCATTTGATTTATGTTACTAATTCTGTATCAAAATTAATATAACAATGAAATGTATCAGTTATTGACAGTATAATGTAATTGGATAGATAAAATCTACTCACCAAGTGATGGTAGGAGAAAACACACACACACACACAAAAGATTTACCTTACGCAAGCTTTCGGAGTAGATGGCTCCTTCTTCCAGCAGAAGAGTTGAAGGGGAAGGAAGAGGGGTGAAGGAAAAGAGCTGGAGAGGTTTGGGAAAGGGGTATAGTTTGGAAAAGTCACCCCAGAAGACTTACGGGACGGGATGAGAAGGAAAGACTGATTGTAGGAGACTGCATCAGACAAGATTTGAAAACCTGAGAGCTTAACGGTGGAACACAGAGTAATATGCAAGACATAGATTACTGCTAAAAAATCGTACATGATTTATTAAGAGTGCAAACCTAAGTGCATTGTATGTAACCAGAGGTGGGGGAGGAGGGCCGGTGAAAAATACACAGGTCAGAAAATGAAACATGTACAAAACTAAAATGGAGTGAAGAAAGTAGTAGTTACACTGAAGAAATGCTGAGGTGAAAGGAATTAACATAAATTAAGACCAGGTGGGTGGCGAGAACCAAGGACGTATTATAGTGCTAGTTCCCACCTGCAGAGTTCTGAGAAACTGGTGTCTGTGGGAAGAATCCAGGTGGTGCGTGTGGTGAAACAGGCACTGAGGT
Organism: Schistocerca piceifrons; assembly: GCF_021461385.2. NCBI lineage: Eukaryota > Metazoa > Arthropoda > Insecta > Orthoptera > Acrididae > Schistocerca > Schistocerca piceifrons. The sequence goes on from NC_060139.1 coordinate 742,274,628, forward strand.
CACAACTGTCATGTTCCCCCTGGGGAGGCTCATTGATCTTTGGCGCGTTCGTGCTTGGATACCACGGGACTCCTGCCTTTGCAGCATCTTTTCCCTTCTGTGCTGCATGTCTATCCTCCCCTTCCTTGAGGAACATATCTGGGATGTTTTTGGAAATGTGTTGTACACATTCAGTATGTGGTATCAGAACAGTCTGTCCACTGTTTGTTGTTCCTATTTTCTCTTCCTCCGTTCCCCTTCTCCTAAAATTCCTCCACTTCAGCCTTTGAGGGTCCTCTTTTTCTTCTTCCTCCCTGTGCGCTCCTGAAGGCCAGCCCAAGCATCTGATATGTAAAAGGTGGCTGGGTAACGTGTGATTACTGGTTTCGCACGTATCTCCTGTTACAGGATAGGCCCAGGGAGGGTTGATTCCCTGTGCTGCTGCCTTCCCAAATTGTCAATTGGTACCTCGGTCAGGTGTTGGGAGGTGTGATCTGAGGTGTGAACAATTGCCTAAGATGGTGTGACCCCTTCTCCCAGAATGAGGCTAAAAATTCAAAGATCCTCCCAGCTGCATCATGGTTCCTCGTGTTTCACATACTTAAGACGGTCAGTTCTTTACTACTGTAAATCCATTTATTATTCAGAAAGGTGTTGATGCAATTGCTGGCCCTGTGAAATCCTGCTCTCATTTATAAAACAGCACTTTGCTTTTTGAGGATACTTCTGATTCTCAAGCACGACTTCCAACAATTTGCAGCTTCGCTCCTCCATGGTTATACTGTTTATGTCGAAGCCCATTGAACACATGGTATTATTTACGCTATGCTGCTCGATGACCTGCCCAAGGCAGAAATCCAAACCTAACTCTCTGGTCAGGGTGTCATTGCAGTCCACCGCATGATAAAAAAAGGTAGAGGCATCATAAGTGCCCACATGCACTCTTTTTCTCTCCTTTGATAGAATGGTGCTTCCGTCAAAGATCAAAGCAGGCTAGGAAGTTATCACCATCTGACTGTACATTCCAAACCCAATGCACTGCTACCAGTATCATTATTACAACCACACTCGAATGTCCTGTCGACTCCCTGCCAAATGTGTAAGCTGTGGTAGGGATGCTCGGGAGGGCGATTGTCTGCTCCTCCTCCCAGCTGTATCAACGGCAGTGGCGACCATGCAGCTGGCTCTCAAGATTTTCCCATGTATCTCAATGAGTGGGCTCTTCAAAGAGTTCCAGATGAAGGAAAAGGGGCCTTCCTTACCTGGACACTCGCAAGTTGTTGGCTAGTCAGAAACCCTCCATTCTACCATCTGGCACTTTCAGTACTGTTCTTGCTATATCTCGCTCCACAAAGAACATGACCACGCAGACATGCAATCTTAAATTCAGCACTGTGGTTGTGAAATCACCCTGTGTCATGGTAGCATTTCTGTCTCCGCCTCCAGCTGTGCAATGGGCCACCAAACTTTCACCTCATGGGATGAAATCACCTGCTACACAACCCACAAGCTGGAAAGATCAAAAGGAATTCTCCCATGAAGATTTCCTACATCCCTTCAGCCAACAAACACCTGAGTCTTCTGCTGCCAACAGGAAAGCTCCAAGAAGTCAAACAAAGGCAAATTGTCTTCTCCTTTACCGATCAGATATCCTCGTCGATAGTGTCGCTACGTGATACCCTCACCTAACCTACCTCTTTGTCGCCTCTTTGTCGCCTCTTTGTCGCCTCTTTGTCGCCTCTTTGTCGCCTCTTTGTCGCCTCACTGAACTGGATACTCCAGCCTCTGCATACTGTAGTAGTGAGTCTTCGAAGCCTGACACTTGCCAACCACCAATGTGACACCCCTTCATTTCTTCACCTCTTTCCCTTTCATCGTTATGACTCTCCTCCAATGGAACATTCGCGGCCTTCAATCCAACAAAGAGGACTTACAGCTGCTCTTAGAACCTCAGCATCCACTTGTTCTCTGCCTCCAGGAAACAAAATTGCATCCTCATGACCACTTTGAGCTCCCGTATTTCTTTCTGGTCCACTTTCACCTTCCCTCCTGAGAAAGGCATTCCATCTTGTGTGGAAGTCATGCTGCTCATCCAGAATTGTGTTCATAGTCAACTCATCTCCCTGACTACCAGGCTTCAAGCTCTTGCAGTCCATATTTTTCTTCCTCACTTGACCTTTTCCCTTTGTAGTGTTAACATGCTATGTCATTCGGTGTCACAGGGCAGACTTCCTCCAGCTTATTGGGCAACTCCCTTGCCCCTTTGTGCTGCTCGGTAACTGTAAACTGCACCATCCCCTTCGGGGTTCTTCCAGAACCTGTCAGAGAGGTGCCCTCTTGGCTGACCTTTTCAATCAGCATAACTTCATCTGTCATAACACAGGAATACCCACATTCCTTTCAGACTCCATGCAGACCTATTCCCATTTGGACCTCTCCTTCTGCACTGCCCAGATTGCCCAACATCTTGAGTGGTCCATTCGCTCCGACATGTAACCTGGTGACCATTTCCTGTGTGCTATCCAATTTTTAACTCCTACCCCACGTACATGGACAACCAAATGGCTGCTTTCTAAGGCCGACTGGAGGCTTTACTCCTCCCTGGCAACCTTTGACAAACAAAATTTCCCCAGTTGTGATGACCAGGTAGCATACCTCACAAACATTATCCTTACCACCGTGGAATGTTCCTTTACTCACACTTCCTCTTTACTGTGCCGTGTCTCTTTGATCCTTGGTGGACTGAGGCATTCTGCAGCAAAATTCTTTTGTGGAGACGTGCTCTCCATGTTTTTAACAGTCATTCTACAATGGGCATCAGTATTCATTACAAACAGTTGCATGCGCATTGTTGTCACATTCTTCGAGATAGCTGGATTTTGTTTACTAGTTTGTTTTTTTTTTTTTTTACAGTCCCTATCCCATCATGTGAACCAATCTCAAATGGCTGTATGGGACTGAGGCCTATTCCCCATTTTCCAGCCTGACAGTAGCAGATGATGTCACAGTGGACCCTGCTACTATCCCAAACACATTGGGCAGCTATTTTGTGGTGATTTCGAGCTCCACCCACTATCACTCTGCCTTCCTTCATCGGAAATGAATGGAGATGGCTCGGGCAATACCATTCTCTTCTCAGAATCAGGAGTGCTACAACACCACCCTTACTTTGAGGGAGCTAGGTCATGTTCTCATTTCGTCCCAATCCTCCGTCCCAGGGCCGGAGGATGTTCACATTGAGATGTTGCAGAATCTTCCTTTTGTGGGCAAGCACTTTCTCCTTCATATGTGAAATTGCATCTGGGCAGAAGGCACGTTCCCCAGATGCAGGCATGAAGCCACTGTCATACCCTAAGCCCAGCAAGGACAAATACCTTCCTTCCAGGTATTGCCCCATTTCTCTTACCAGCGGTGTTTGCAAAGTGATAGAATGTATGATTCATGCCTGGCTGGTATGGTGGCTCGAGTCTCGCAATTTACTGACCTCATCACTTTGCCAACCCATGTCATGTATGGTTTTCTGCGGAAATAACAGACTGTAGCTGTGTTTCTCGATTTGGAGAAAGCCTACAACACCTGCTGGAGGACTGGTATCCTCCATGCTGTCTGCACGGGGGTTTCTGTGGCAACATGCCCCATTTCCTTCAGGAATTTTTAAAAGATTGAGTTTTTAAGGTTCTTATTGGTTCTGCCTTGTTGAACACCTTTAACCAGGAAAAGATTTGCTTCAGAGCTCCATCCTGAGCATCATTCTGTTTGCTATCACCATTAACCATATAATGGTCTGTCTCCCACCGGGCTCTCCAGTTCCCTTTTCGTTGACGGTTTTGTGATCTGTTGCAGTTCTCCAGTAACTTGTATCCTTGATTGGCGTCTCTAGCGATGTCTTGATTGTCTTTTCTCATGGAGCAATGACAACGGTTTTTGTTTTTCCACCGGCAATACTGTTTCTATGAATTTCTGGCAGTGCAATTGGTTTCTTCCACCCTCTTTACATCTTGGGTCTGTTGCTCTTCATTTTGTTGTAACTACGAAATTCCTGGGGCTTATGCTCAATAGAAAATTTTCTTGGTCCTCCCACGTATCTTATATGGCTCCCTGCTGGTACGCGGTCCCTCATTGCCCTTCATGTCCTGAACGGTACTTCCTGGGGAGTGGATCAGACCACCCTTGTCCGTTTGTATTAGTCCCTTGTCCATTTGAAACAAGACTATGGATGTTTCGTTTATGCCTCATCCCTTTAATGCTGTCTCAATACTATCCACTATTGTGGCATCCATTTGACCACTGGCACCTTTTACACTAGTTCAGTTGAGTGTCTGTATGCTGAAGCTGCCGAACTACCACTGTCATACTGTGTATCTGTGTGTGCCACTTGGCTGCATAGTGTGGGTGGCAAGGCATGGCAAACTTCTTTGGTGACACCTTTGATCTCCAGTATGGGATGCATCCCTCTTCTGTTACCTCCTGGAGTTTGCTTTCGGCTTATGCTCCAACAGCTTAACTGCTTGCTGCCTGCCACTTTCTCAATGGGTGTGAACCCTTCACCACCTTGGCTTTATAGTACCTTTGTGTATGCCGACAGCTCTCGGACTGACTGTGGTGTCGGGTGTGCCTTTGTTGTTGGCCCCGACAATTTTCGGAATTTTCTTCCAGAACACTGCCCAGTATTTACCGTTGAGCTCTTCACCCTGTATCAGGCCATGTAGTATGTCTGGTGACACAGGCTTTCAGTTGCATCATCTGCTCTGTCTCTCTCAATCCCCTTCAGAGCCTCAATATGCTGTACACTGTCCATCCCTTAGTGAATGGGTCCAGGAAAGTTGACACTTGCTCACTCATAATGCAGCCACTGTGATGTTTATGTGGGTCCCGGGTCACGTTTGTCTGATGGGAAGCAAGGCCACTGATGCTACTGCCAAGGGTACAGTCCTCGTACCTCGTCCAGCTAGTTCTTCCATTTCCTCAATGATCTCTGTGTTGCCATCTGTTAGCAGGTGGTGTCACTTTGGCATCAACACTGGTCCTCACTTCATGGGAACAAGCTCTGGGGAATTACACCTGCCCCTTTAGCTTGGATGATCTCCTCTTGACCCTCTTGCCTCAAGATCAGATAGGTAGTGTATTGAGCACTGTCTTTTTAGCTATCACCATTTGTTAAGCGGTGCTCCCCCACTTGTGCTCATTGCCCTCAACCTCTAATGGTTTGCCTTTTCTGACGGAATGCCCCCTTTTTAACAACTTACATTCTCATTTATCTTTGCCGTCTGAGTTATCAGCCGTTTTAGCGAACAACATGTGGGCCGTCGACCACGTTTTACTTTTTATCCATTGTAGCAATATAGCGAAGGACATTTAATCTTTAGTTCAGGATCTCCGTTTCTCTATGGACTATTTTATGGACCTTTCTCCAAGTCCCTGTTCTTAGCTGTCTTTTCTTCTGTCAGTTGGGTTTAATGTGTAGTTGTTTTTAACTTATTTTTTGTCTTCGTGTTCTATGGTTCTGACATGGACATGTGTGGACCTAGTTCTTTTTTGCACTCTAAGCAAAACAAAACCAAACAAACAGTTATGTTGTCGAGTATATTGTGCAGCAGAATATTGAGTGCTGCCGGTATACACACTGTGCCTGTGCCCATTCATCCTGACCGACAACTGGGTGGCAATCATGCTGATGTAAAAGGCCTGACATTGTTTACACAATGGCTGGTGTATGACGTGTTGTTTCACAAGTGGCTCTCCTTTTGATAATATATGTTTTGCCAGTTACAGTGCTGGTGTAGGTGGTAGTTGGAGAGTGCATAGGGCAAGCCTTGCAGCAGGTTTGGTTACAGGGGTAGAAACCATAGGGTAGGGAGATCGGTGCAGAAGAAGCGTAGGGTCTGACAAGGATATTGGGAAGATAGGGAGGGCAATGAAAAGCTATTCTAGGTGGGCAAATTCTCAGACTGAATGGATCTCATGTTAGGACATGATTTTAGGAAGTCATGGCCTTGTTGAAATAGCTGATTAATACGTTCACGGCTAGGATGATACTGAGTGACTAGTGTTGTGCTCCAAAGTTGTTTTTTGGACGGACCAGCAGCACCAGGATTGGATGTGATGGCCCAGGAAATCTGCTTTTGAATTAGAGTGGTGGGGTACTTCGTCCAGTGAAGACTGAGGTGAGAATGATGATGTATTCCTGTAAAGAGTCTGCATCCGAACAAACAAGTTTGCCTTGAATGCCAAGGGTGTAAGGGAGGGAACGTTTGACATGGAAAGAATGGCAACTGTCAAAATGTAAGTGCTGTTGTTTGTTAGTATGTTTAATGTGAACAGAAGTCTGTAGCTTGCCTTGGGTGAGGATGAGATCAACATTAATGAAAATGGCGTGGGATTCAGAATAGGACCAGGTGAAATTAGGAGGTGTTTAGAGACTCCAGGAATTTTAATAGGTCAACCTCGGCACGAGTTCATACGCATCCACACGTGTGTGTGTGTGTGTGTGTGTGTGTGTGTGTGTGTGTGTGCGCGCGCACTGCGCACTGCGGTCACGTGGTGAGTAGATTTTTTATCTATCCATTTACATTATATTTTTTATGAAGGTTATATTTTAATATTATATTATTTTTCAGTGCAATTTACAAAGACATCCAGACTGCAGCAATCTGAAACAATGGAAAGGAGGAACAGTCAAGATAGATCCACTTGCACTAGTTCAAGCTATAGAAAGATACTTGGTTGTTAGAGGCTATGGTAGACTGAAAGATAAAGATTCTGGAGAGTCAGATGATGACAACAGTGAAGAGGATATTGACGATACATTGGTATGTAAGATGTTTGTATGGTTTTACGTTTTCTAAACATAAAGGGAGAGGGGGGGTTGGGGGCAATAAAGGTACAGGTAAAGGGCAGGTGTAGTTTTGAGCTAAGTTTCAAAGTGGAGGTGAGGAAAACAATTTGGGGGAGAGGGAGGAGACAAACGTGTAGTCGTGCATACTCAAAACTTAATAGAAAGTTTGAAGTGAGTAACCATATATAATTATGCCAGATAGCTTTATTGCACATGGACAAATGTCTTATAGTTTGTTTAGTCCCATTACAATATGGGCTGTGCAGGGTTTTTGAAATTGGTATGAGCTACGCTAAACTTCTAAGCTGTAACAGTTCTTTCTGCAGTTTTTTACCGTGGCTATTTTCTCCAGAAACATAGCAACAATAATTAACTAAACTATAATAAAAATACTCAGCACAGGTGGATATTGCATAACTGAAATTTTGTTATTTGTCAGATAGTTGCAAAATGTTAATCCAATTGTGGGGGTTCAATCCTCGGTCATGTCCATGATTTTTTGTCACTTATCACGTCTTTCCCATACGACAATGATTTGTATTAAGAAAATTTCCAAAGTTGCACCATTGTTCTGAGTCTATATAAAACAATAGGCCCTCATGTAAATAATGGAGCCAGTCAGTTCAAAGGTCGGAGGAAAGACTGTCATACTACCTCCCAATAAGTCCATGCCTAGTAAAGCAGAGTGATGTGGGGAATGGCAGACCAGGAAATAGTAACTAAACAGTTTTAATGGGCATTCAGTGTAAGGGAGAGTGGTGCAAAAGTGGTAAGATATGGGGCTCCATTTATCAAGTGAAAAAAAGGATTGTGCAGAATTTCCTACCTCTTCACTCTTCTAGTTTGTTGGACATAGGCAAGAGAGAACTTGAGTTTTTGTTGAGTGACTTATTTCACAAGTACTTTAGATTCACATAAAAGTAAAATTTATAAAGAGGTGTGAACAAACTAAAACATGAATATATTCGTTCTTTTAAAATTGTTTTCCGTACATTAGACTCCTGTATGTGTTTTCACAGTTCACGTTGAAACTAAATGTCTTATCTAGTAATGGCTTCCATGTCTTCTCATCTTGACTGTAAATGTGTTAATGAATCCTGTTTCCCATCTCTATTTGTAAAGATAATCTTTACAAATATAATTGCATTTTTTTCCTAGATTGTGTTCACTCTGGTAATAAAATGTTACTTCCTGTCAAATTTCAGGCTGCTGTTGTCATTAGCCAAGGTAGTGCGAGGCATCGTTTGCAATTCATGATTGGAGATCAGGTTTTACCATATAACATGACTGTGTATCAAGCTGTTAGGCAATTTAGTTCAGTTGGAAATGATCAGTCAGAGACTGACACAGACAATGAAGCTCCACTTGGCAACTCGGGTGTGTGGGTTCAGACACACACTATTTATTACAAGTAAGTGATGACATTACTATTTTTCCTTTGTTGTAATTCGTACTAACATTATATATCTAAAAACAATGATGATGTGACTTACCAAACGAAAGCGCTGGCAGGTCGATAGACACACAAACAGACACACAAAATTCAAGCTTTCGCAACAAACGGTTGCTTCATCAGGAAAGAGGGAAGGAGAGGGGAAGACGAAAGGATGTGGGTTTTAAGGGAGAGGGTAAGAAGTCATCTCAATCCCGGGAGCGGAAAGACTTACCTTAGGGGGAAAAAAAGGACGGGTATAAACTCGTGAGCACGCGCGCTCACACACACATATCCATCCACACATATACAGACACAAGCAGACATATTCAAAGACACAGAGTTTGGGCAGAGATGGTAAAAATTGTAGGAGACAAGGTTTGACTACAGTAAGCAGACTCAAATGGGTATAGACTGAAGTACTAGTCCGCAGATGGAGGCTCATACAGGACAGCCTAGTATGGAAATCTAGGTCGAACCAATCTTGTGACTGAAGACCACCACCACCTGAACTTCGTAAAAGAAGCAGAAACTGTAATGTTGCATAACATTGTTTCTTCAAGAAACAATTCAAATATAAAGCTTTTTGAACAGGCCTACAAAAACAGCGGTAACGTTCTACCTGGCCAGTTGCAGTACTAATCGCACACTCTGTGCTTAGGCGTACTATCCAACCCAGGACATTTTTTGAAATTACTTAAAAGTTTAAACAGTTTATATAAATGTTAAACTTTGATTATATAGTTGTATTTTTCACTAGACATTTCTTTCTGAACTGGTTTGTGTACAATATGGGCTGAAAAAACCATTTCCTGAAATAGGTCTATCTAAATTACATTGTCTTTTCTGAACACAGTTTCCGTCCCATTTCTCTTCACATGACCTAAATTACTGTTAGTGTTATCAGTAGTATAACGAACCAAATATTCTTGAAGTTTTCATTTTCTCACAAAATGAAAAAGATAAAGAGTCAAAATTTGAGCAAGTTCTTGCCTGACACAGCATCGAAATTTAAAAAGTTCAACTTTATTTCTGTCCTACAGACTGAAATGTCTTACAATTGGAACAAATTAAACATCTCTGTTTGAGCAGTCCATCATAACTGTTACATAAATCATGTTTTCCAAAAAAACTCTAAAGATCTAACAGTGTTCAGAAAGGATAGATTAAACACAATTGGTGGTAGAGTATTTATTGCTGTCAGAAGTAGTTTGCCTCGTAGTGAAATTCAAGTAGATAGTTCCTGCGAAATAGTATGGGTAGATCGAACTAAACTGTTAAGTGGGTCATTTTACCAATCCCCCGACTAAGAAGATATATTTGCTGAACAGTTCAAAGAAAACTTGAGTCTCATTTCAAATAGGTATCCCACTCATGCAATTATTGTCAGTGATGACTTTAATCTACCCTTGATATGCTGGAAAAAGTAAACGTTTAAAGTCGGCGGCAGATGTAAAACGTCATCCGAAATTGTACTGAATGCTTTCTCAGAAAATTATTTTGAACAATTAATTCATGAGCCCACTCGAAGCGTAAATGGTTACAAAAGCATACTTGACCTCTTAGCAACAAATAATCCTGGACAAATAGTGAGTATCGTGACAAATATAGGGATAACGACCACAAGACAGTAGCTGCTAGGCTGAATACCATAACTCCTACAACTATCAAAAAGAACGCAAAGTATATCTATTTAAAAAAGCTGATAAAAATGCTCTTAACGCCTTTTTAAGAGAGTCTTCATTCCTTCTGATCTGATCATGTAAGTGTAGAAAAGTTGTGGAGGGGTTTCAAATAGATAGGATCGACAGCAATTGAGAGGTATATACCACATAAATTAATTAGTGGTGGTACTAATCCCTCATGATTCACAAAATGGGTCAGATTGCTGTTGCAGAAGCAGCAAAAAAAGCATGCCAAATTTAAAAGAACGCAAAATCGCCTAGACTGGCAAAGTTTTGCAGATGTTTGAAATATAGTGCATACTTCAGTGAGAGATGCTTTCAGTAATTTCCACAACGAAACTCTCTCGAAATCTGGCAGAAAACCCAGAGAGATTCTGGTCATATATAAAGCACCCCAGTGGCAAGACGCAATCAATACCTTCACTTTGCGATAACGGTGAAGTCACTGATGACAGTGCCACTAAAGCAGAGTTATTAAACATGATTTTTCGAAACTCCGTCACCAAAGATGATGAAGTAAATATTCCTGAATTCCAATCAAGAACAACTGCCAAGATGAGAAACATAGAAATAGATATCCTAGGTCTCGTAAGGCAGTTTAAATCACTTAATAAAATCAAGGCTTCTGGTCCAGATTGTATACCAGTCAGGTCCTCTCAGAGTACGCTGATACAATAGCTCCATATTTAGCAATTATATACAACTGCTCACTCACAGAACGATCCATATCTAAAGACTAGAAAATTGCTAAAGTCACACAAATACCCTAAAAGGGAAGTAGGAGTAATCTATTGAGTTACAGGCCCATATCACTAACATCAGTTTGCAGTAGGGTTTTGGAACATATACTGTATTCGAACATTATGAAGTACCTCGAAGAAAACGATTTATTGACATGTAATCGGCACAGATTCAAATAATATCGTTCCTGCAAAACACAACTAGCTCTTTATACTCGTGAAGTAATGAGTGCTATCAACAGGGGATGTCAAATTGATTTCATATTTTTAGATTTCTAGAAGGCTTTCTACACTGTTGCTTACAAGCAGTCTTCTAACCAAACTGCATGCCTATGGAATATTGGCTCAGTTGTGCAACTGGATTCGTGATTTCCTGTCAGAAAGGTCACAGTTCGTAGTAATAGACAGAAAATCATAGAGTGAAACAGAAATAGTATCCGGCATTCCCCAAGGAAGTGTTACAGGCCCTCTATTGTTCCTGATCTATATTAATGACATAGGAGACAATCCGAGTAGTCGTCTTAGATTGTTTGCAGATGATGCTGTCATTTACCGTCTTGTAAAGTCATCAGATGACCAAAACAAACTGCAAAATGATTTAGTCAAGATATCTGTATGGTGCGAAAAGTGGCAATTGACCCTGAATAAAGAAAAGTGTAAAATTATTCACATGAGTACTAAAAGAAATCCGCTAAATTTCGATCACGCGATAAGTCACACAAATCTGAAGGCTGTAAATTCAACTAAATACTTAGGGATTGCAATTACAAATACCCTAAATTGGAACAATCACATAGATAATGTTGTGGGTAGAGCCAACCAAAGACTGCGATTCATTGGCAGAACACCTAGAAGGTGAATCAGGTCTACTAAAGAGACTGCTTAGACCACGCTTGTCCACCCTATTCTAGAGTATTGCTGTGTGGTGTGGGAACCGCATCAGGTGGGACTGACGGATGACATTGAGAAAGTACAAAGAAGGACTGCTGATTAGTACCACAGACATGATACATGAATTTGGAGTGGCAATCATTAAAACAAAGGCGTTTTTCGTTGTGAGAGGATCTTCTCATGAAATTTCAATCACCAGTTTTCTCCTCCAGTTTCGAAAACATTCTATTGGCACGCACCTACTTAGGGCTCGCACAGGAAAATTTAAGTGCTTGTTTTTCCTGCACGCCGTTAGAGAGTGGAACAGTGGAGAGGCAGCTTGAAGGGGGTTCTTTGTACCCTCTGCCAGGCACTTCATTGTGAATAGCAGAGTAATCGTGCAGATGTAGATGTAGAGATACACTTTACTTTTCAGCACTAGTGCATAACAGCTGTCATGTTGGATGCTGTAGCTCTGGCAGGTTGATGAATAAGTGTTTATCTGTGTATTTGACACCTTTTTGTACTGGTTTTAACCCTGTAAGTATTTCTAGATGTTATTTTTGGTCTTAGGATTATATTTGTGTTTCCTGTTACCTTTTTTTAGAAAACAGGAACATTAGTAATATCGAAGGACAGTAGTATTATCATAGGAAATTGGTGACTGTAAGCACACCAGAAAAGACTTTCACCCCAGCAGACGATATGCTAGTACCACGTACCATCACCTCGAGTCTTGATAATCACCTCCTTCTGTTAAGAAAGATGTTGATTCGCCCCTTGTACCAAATAGTTGCAGATACCAGGTGATCAAAAAGTCAGTACAAATTTGAAAACTGAATAAATCACGGAATAATGTAGATAGATAGGTACAAATTGACACACTTGCTTGGAATGACATGGGGTTTTATTAGAACAAAGAAAATTACAAAAGTTCAAAAAATGTCCAACAGATGGCGCTTCATCTGATCAGAATAGCAATAATTAGCATAACAAAGTAAGACAAAGCTAATAAAACCCCATGTCATTCCAAGCATGTGTGTCAATTTTTACCTCTCTATCTACATTATTCCGCGGTTTAATGAGTTTGCAAATTTGTACTGACTTTTTGATCACCCGGTATTTTCTGTAGGAATACAAGCAGTTAATTTAGCAAGCCAGTTGAGGTATGACGTATGTGCAGGCCTGTGATCATGACTCTCGTCATCTTGCAATGTGGAGCTTCTACTGCATATCACGAAAAAGTAGAAGCAGCAGCAACCAACAATTGGTCATTAAGAATGTCAAAATAAGAATCGTAGTTCATGTTTACAATAGTCTGAATGAGTAGATCAAAGTCATAGTGTGAAAAGCATGTCATAGCAACACACACACACACACACACACACACACACACACACACACACACACAGTGTGTGTGTTAAATGCTTCAGTGGGTCAAATAGGTGCCTCCTGATATTTGACAGTTACCAAACTTACTTAGATTCTTCAAAAATAAATAAAATAATAAAAAAGGGACCTGCTCACCAGAAACAGTAGGATGGTACACAGAAACACGCACAAGTGAAAGTAGTTCATTAGATTTAGAGCTACCACTCGTTTTCTGATGTAAATAATCCTCCAAATTTGTTTAATTTGTCTCCCATATGAAACATTCCAGGAAACCATTACCAATGTAATATGTCTACTTTATCTCTTATTTCATGTATCGTTTTGAATGTGATGGCTGTCTCTGTTTGTGAGCTGCTGTGTTGTTCCAGAAACTTGAGCAATTTTGAGTATTGTGTTCTATATAAACTCGGATATGCTAAATTGCGCATACGCAGTTGATTTGTAAGTTTAAAGGGAAAGAACACACACACCATGGCTGTCTTAGTCTCAATGAAACAATAGTCGCCAAACTCTGATTTTGACAGATGAGAAGTTGCTCAAGTAATACCTGAAATGGGGCAGTTGAGAACTGTCACCATGACTCCCAGGATTTTTTTTTTTCAGATAGCCAGAAACTTAAAATTGGTGTAATTACATGCTGTTTCCTTACGGTATAATATTTCATATACATTATCTCTGTGTTTGGTTTGTTTAATTTCTGTTCATGACATGCTCAGGTGAACTGCAAGAGTGATGATTGATGTGTGTATGTTTCTATGTAACAGTACATTCAAAATTCTGGCAGACAGAGTAATATTATAATGATCACATGTAATAAAAATAAAACAACACTTGACAATGGGAATTACTTTGCAGCATGAGACACTCACAATATAAATTCATAAAAAAAATATGGATGGCAGCAGCAAATGGTTTAATAATAAAAATGAGATGTAACTCATGATACAGTTTGCTCCAGTAGCATTTATCATGACTAACATAAAATAAACGTTTCAGTGACAGGGGCTGTTGCACGCATTTAGACTCTAGTACTGTAGTGATTACAATTGATGCATCTTAGAAGAAATGGGGAAGTGGAGGGGGGGGGAGAGAGATGAGGTTAGGGGATAAAGGCACAGTACAGCCTAGTGGCACATGATGAGGGACCATGAAAGAAAGAGAGTGGTTAAAAATTAAAGTTTACACCTCCACCATACAAATATTGTTTATGGGAAATAATTAAATGATTTATTGCTTAGTTAGTGTGGTCGCAACTACTTTCACCAACCCCACCTTTGCCACATCATTTCAGTTGACTGATTATTACAGAATGACGTATTTTATGTACTCAAGTTATCTCATTTTTTTTATCTACATTGTGGTGGTTTACAACCATTCTGTTCACAGGCCTGTTCCAGAAGAGGATGCAGCAGTAACTGTGAAACCCAGTTTGACCAGTTCTGGTCGTAAAGGCAAGGGTACCAGCACAAAAGCCAATTCTCGCAGTCGCAAGGGAGACAGCCTTTGGAATGGTATTTAAATAATTTTTATAGTTATTGTTGGCATTAGTAGTATGTATCATGGTAGGGTTTGGTGAAACTCAAAAGAGAAATAGACATGTGAAAAGAAATCTCTGTGCTGCCAGGTCTGATGGGGAGTAAAGGAATTTAGTGCACATTCAGTTCTCATGTATCATAAAAACAGATTTTGTGAGCCTCACTATGATGTGGGTAGTCCGTTTACCCTTCAAGTAACATTGATAAAATGTAGACTTGTAAGTCTAGAGGAGCTATATTTTGTGTAAAAGCATACATTTCATGAGGCACACAAATGATAGGTATTTTTGTAAATAATTCCATTACAGTGATAGCAAATCCTAGATGAGTTGTTTTGGGAGTCGCTGCCACTGTTAAGGAGGTGCATTGCATTTGTGGCACTGGCCTGCTGTGCTCTGAATAAAATCAAATGTTTCTAACACAAGTGACTACCTTTCTGTACTTTGTATTTCCTGTGTATTGCTCAGTCTCTTAACAATATAGGGTGTGGTTAGCATACTACATTGTTGGAATGTCATCCACAGTGTCAGAATGTAGAGTACATGAACATATTGTCAGAAAGGACATGGAACAAAATTATCAACTGAGGCATTGGGCATTCAGCAGTTTCCAAAAGGAAAGGGCAGAAGCTGAAGTTACATATCAAAAAAATAAGAAAACAAGATATGTATGAAAAAGGTAGCAAATGCTGCAGATGTCTTCAACAATAATAATTGTTCATGGGGGGTATGGTTGGTTACCAGCAGTTGGTTCTCGTTATAGATAGCAATACCTCTTGCTGTCAGTAAATTGAATAAAGAGGTTCAATTCAGTAAGTTTTGCTTCTAAGAAATAGCCATACAGATATCTGGAAGGAACTTTGGTTGCACGTGAAGGGCAGTAGTTCATTTACTTAAGCTTGGTCTTTGAGATTCAGCTTTAGAAATCTTACTTGATACTCCATACAGGTGACATATTCTATTGCAAAAAATGGATCGATGAGTAACAGCAGTTCGATGTGGACAGGCATTATTGTAAATCAAGAGGAAGTCTCAGCCAACAAAACGTTTGAACAGTGACCCAAGAGGCAGTATCAACCAACAAAATGTCTGAACAGTGGCCCAGGTTTTGGAGTATTTAATCTCTCTTGCTTCTAGGCAGTAAGAACATTCTTCCAACCGCCAAACGAGCTCCCTTTTCAATTCCAACTGAACTGAATTCAGTTGTGAAGAGCTTCCTCTTTCATTCATTATTTCATCATACATGCTACAGGTTTCATAAATGTAATTGGATAGAAAAAAAATCTATTCACCAGACAGTGGCAGAAGAAAACACACACAAAGTTATTGAAATTTGCAAGTTTTCGAAGCCAGTGACCCTTCCTTCTGGCAGAAGGGTTGAAGGGGAAGGAAGAACGGTGAAGGAAAATGAGCAGCGAGGCTGATGAAATGGGGAAAGTTTGGAAAAGTTGCCCAAAACCCCGATCAGGTGAGACTTCCCAGACAGGATGAGAAGGAAATATTGATTGTTGGGGACTGCACTCTTTCAGTGCAGTCTTCATCAGTCTTTCCTTCTCATCCTGTCTGGGAAGTCTGCTCTGACCCGGGTTTCTGGGTGACTTTTCTGAACTCTCCCTGTTTCCTCAACCTCACCCATCCTTTCCCTTCACTCCTCTTCCTTCACCATCAGCTGCGTCTCTACTGATGATCTAACTGAACATGACTCGTTCCCATAGCTTTACATTCACCAGTATCTCATCTCTGCCTTCCAAAATACGCAGAAGTTCCACAGCAAACCTAGCAGACCAGCACTCTTGGAAGAAAAGATATGGTGGAGACGTGGCTTACCCACAGCCTGGTAGAGCATAAGCTTGCGAAAAACAAAAATTGCGGGTTTAAGTCTGGCCCAGCACACAGTTTTAATTTGCCACAAAGTTTCAGGGATTCTGTTGTCATATTTAGTTGACCACCTAAGGGTTTAGGGTTTGTATCCCTGGTATGACCATAATGATCATTGTAAGTACCAGAATTATTCCTTTGAAAAGAACATTTCCAATTTCTTTCAATTTCCTTTCCCTCCTTCTTCTTTGAGCTTTTACTCTATTTCTAGTAATATAATCACCATTGGGTTGTTAGATCCTAATCTTCCTACCTTGCTTTTTTGTACTCGCAATATTAGGAACAATCCTTGTATCTTCTAACAGTTGCTAAAACCTTAAAGTGACTGTTACTGAAAACTTTTAATGACATTTTGTGGATAAGTAAGTGTTGCAGAGATTGCATTCAGTGGCTGACTTTCTTCAAATGATTCTACCCTGAAAACTGGAACTTAAGTTATGATCTTTGACACTTAGTAACTTCCACCAAAAGATTTGCTCTGATCATAACAGAGCTAGAGGTTTCATGTGTCTAATGCTCTGCTTTACTTTATACAGCAATTACATATCTAACCAGGACAGAGAAGATTTGAAATTTCTTTTGTTGGGTGACTAGAATAAAGCAATTTTTTCTGCCTTCCAACTCACCCTTTCCCCGCTTCTCCAAACTGTCCTCCACTGCCACCCTACCGCTCCACACCCCTCCGCCTTCTTTCTTCTCCACTCACCACCACCACCACCACCACCACCACCACCACCACCTTTTAATATGATAATGATTTTGAGTAGTAGTGTTATGCAAACTCTTATGGTGAAAACACCTGATGCTATTGGATAGGATTTTGTGATACCTACTCTTGTTGTTGTTCGCTAATATTACATTCGTGTTTCATTTTCAGATGGCATTGTTCCATCATTGAACTCTCCACTGGTGCCATTTTTAACATCACGTCTTCCTGATTCTGTCACAGTGCAGGATGCCTCACTTGAAGTCTTGTGTCTGCTTAGGGTACTACATGCTTTGAACAGATACTGGGGCACCTTGTACACGGCTGTTGAATATCAACCAATTGTTACTCAGCAGGTACGCTGTTAAATTGCTGTTTGTATTATATCCATGCAATCCATATTTACTACACCATTTGTTTAATGAAACATTTGTTACTGTTTATTAAAACTGAACAAATTTTTTACTTGTAGTGCAGCTATTTAATATATATTTATACATGCCCTTTTTCTTACTGCTTTACAGGAGTTCATAAACAGTAAAATTGCTGCTAAAGCCAGCAGGCAGCTTCAAGATCCATTGGTAATAATGACAGGCAATCTGCCATCATGGTTACAGCAGATAGCATCTGCATGGTGAGCAATGAAATGAAATGTTCAATGTTGGTTGTCTTGTTCTGGATATGACGATTCCTGTTCGAAAATGAGATTAGACAGAAAATATTCTGATGTTATATTCTTACAGGGATGTCACCATTATAAACACTGGCTTTCTGACCAGCACTCAGTATAATATTGAGTAATTGTGTTGTTGTGACCATTACCATTTCTGCCTTGCTGATAGAAACTTCTTCACGCAATTGTGTTACCGGTATTGGATTTTGTGGCTTCAAATACCACCGTATTTACTCGAATCTAAGCCGCACTTTTTTTTCCGGTTTTTGTAATCCAAAAAACTGCCTGCAGCTTAGAATCGAGTGCAGAGTAAACGGAAATTCTGAAAAATGTTGGTAGGTGCCACCACAACTAACTTCCGCCATAGAATATATGTAGCGCTACACAGGCATGCTTTGCAGGCACAAAGATAAATACTGGTGCCAAAATCTCTGCGTCAGTAAAAAAATTAAAAGAAAAGGTATAAGAATGTAAACATTATGCCATGTATTCTTTTGTGTTTGCTGCTATCTCATGTAAATCCTGTCTGCCTAATAAACTACGAAACTAGAGTGAGACAACAGCAAACACGGAAGAATATACGTATCATGTCATGTTTATATTTGTATTATTCTTATGCAGTATAGTGATACAGTCAGAAATGAAGCATGACAGCTGATTAGATTTTAAAATCTAAGATGACTCTAATTTCTGTGCAGAATGTAATGTACTATAGAGGCGTCTGAAAAGATTTTCAAACGGAGAAAAATTTTCGCTAAATTCTTGTTCAGAACATCTTCTATCATATGCAGTCTATTATTTGTTTCTTGTTGATTATTATCAAAGAAAGCAGCAGTGTAAGTAGCAACAAATAGCAGTCTCTTGCCATTGTATATCAGACATAAAGTATGAAAATGAGAGAGGAGATCCTATATGTAACATTTGCTGTTTAAAATATTTCCCACTTTTCCATTTTTCTGCATTTTACTGCATTTTTTTAAAGATCCTGGAAAAGTGTAAAAGCAGGATTTCACTGTATCCGGTTTCCTCCACCGCATCATTGGAGTTTCATCCATCACAACTTAGTTTATGACATGTTGTCCATTACTATTGTCAAATTTGATGAATATTTTGCAGCAGAAAATTATCTTTACAGCTTGTGAACGTATTCCTGGACAACCACTTTTATTCAGAATGTATATGCCCCAAGTTACCCAGGAAAAATCAGAATTTTTCATTGTTTCAGTTTTCAGGTAAATTTTTGTAATTTTGACAGATAAGAACTCACACTGTAGCAGTTTTACTTCAGCCTACTACTGCAGAATAATACCAAGCAAAAAACATAAACCAGAGAATAATGCCAAAATAAAATGCACCGTTTACAACATCAGAAGAGTGCATTCACTAGCCAACAGCAAAATGTGTTAAAGACTTTAGGACGAAGGCTAAAAAATACTTCGTAACAACAAACAGGTTTCAGTGAGCATTGTCACAACTATTTATATTTCTAACAGATAATGGGAAATAGTGTGAATGGTGGTTTCAGAAGTGTTGTTTTTGTCTCAGTAGATGCAGTGGTTCGTTTACTAAAGTGTCATGCATCATTGCTGGATGGGAGCAGCTGAGTATGTGTGCCACTTCTCTTCCTACAACTCCCCTCAGCTTGCAGTCAGTGCTGCCACCACTTCTTGCCACTAGCCTAGAAGCTGCTGATGCGAGGCATGAGGAATGGTTTGTTTGGATCTGATTCCCAGAGATTGTAGACACAGCGGGTGAAGACGGCAGTCGTGTCCATGAGTTGTATCTGAATGATTGTATGAATGTGTGTGTGCTCTAATTTTTTGACAAAGGCTATGGCTGAAAATTTAGTTCTGAGAGTGTGATTGTCTTTTCTACATGTCTGTCTGCGACTCATCTATCATCTTTACGGTGAGTTGCTGCCTATCCTCATTAGTATTGACTCTGAGTATTTGTTCAAGTTATCTGTTGCATGGAGTGAAACACCGTGGTCTCATTTCATCAACACGGTATCTGTGACACATGAATAGCTGGCCCGCAAGTCAATTTTTGTGACGGGCCAAGACCACGGGGCATTTCTGCAGATATATCTAATGGATCAGGCCTGCCGATCTGAAACCCGTCATTTCCCACTAAAGTGCAGGCCCTGCCAATAGGATCTAGTCCCGCTAATCTGTCCAAAGGCTGGGTTTGTCTGTGTGTGGCGTAATGCGGTGGATTTTTGTGATTTATCCACGGACCCAGGACTGCGGTGCTCCTTGGCAGGCCAGAGGCCGTGGGCGAAGGATTTCCAGAATTGTGACTGTCTCACCACAAGTACGTTGTACAGTGTGGCATTTTATAGGCATTTTATTTTTTATAGTATGTTTTGGCACTTCATATATTTGAAATTATAGACAATTAAAAGGTGAAAATTGTGGCAGTTGGGGTACTCGTATAATTCTTGAAAGAAAAATCACAGAATACCTCCAAAATAACAGACATAACGCAGTGTGTGATAGCCGACAATAACAAACATAGTAGAACCAACATTTTGTTGGCAGTCACCTGTAGTGTGGGTTTACACAACTCTTCCCTGCCTTACACACTTTTTTCAAGAGGCCTACTTTTTCTGAGGTTATTTCTGGAAACAGTGAAGGTATTTTAAATCTGTTTTGAGAGTCCAAGGAAATGCGTATTTTTGTCACAAAATGTGTTTCATTTTATTGAAATAAAATAACAACAATGGTCTTAATGAAACACAAATACCATTTGGCTTGCCTTCTCCATCTGAAAACCGTTCATTTCAAAAGACGTTGCTGTTAGTACTTCAGATTTTGCCCATACAGGGGAGAAATACAGAAGTTCATACATATTTTTTGGGGTACCAAAATTTGTCAGGAAAACATGCTAAAACTCGCCTGGAAATCAGGAAAATATCAGGGAATTTCACTTGGGGAAATTTGTGGCAACCCTGAGAATACTTGACTGCCAAAGAATACCCTTTTACAGTGAGAGCTGATGAACATCGATGCATCTGATGTGTGACACCATGTGGTACTGTGTATTTACATCATGGCAACGGGGACATTTTACCAACTGAAATGCAGGCAGTGCAGAAGGAAAAACCACTCACCGTTGATGTTTACTGGTCAGTGGCGTCATGTTGCCTCTATTTAGCCAGATATCAAAAGTCACAACCAATCATAAACACACTATATTATGATGAAAATTATAGAACAATAGAAGTGTTCTTGCTGAACATTATCATAATATCAAATACAGTTAAACATATTAGTTCCCATATTGATATTATTAAAATTTTCGTGAAGATCAGTAAACTACATTTTTATTTGCCAGTACGTACTTCCAATTTATGCACTGACTATCTATCTTACTTGATGGTTGGAATTTAAGTACACGTTAATATGTCTGTCGAAAAAGTAGATTACAATCGTGTTGTTTCAGTCACAAGTTTTTACTCTAGAAATATTTACATCTGATAAAAGTAATTAAGGTTACTTTTTAATTATTAATCGGTAAATAGTTTTCTTTCTGTTGATAGTATGTTAAAGTCTGTAGCCTATTTTTCTCCTAATAGTACCCTGAAACGTTCAAAAATTTCAGGCCTCTAGGTCAGATTTTTTTGTAAATAAAATAAACGTGTCACAAAATTTAATTCTTGGAATTTCAATTCAGTATATTAGATCTATATACATTCCAGTTGCATAATCTTGGATTATGTGTTCCTCGTCTTTTAACTACCTTTTCTTGTTACTTCTTACTTTGGCCTCTGTAGTTGCTTTAAGAACAAATGTTTAGCTGAAGTAACTGGGTACACTTCTCAAAACCTTGTTGCAAATCCAGGATGGTGTAAAATATTCAGATTGCTCTTCTACTCTGCCTAGTACTCCTCATTCTTTACATTAGTCCAATATTTGAATTATAAACTCTTCCTTTACACATTCCTAGAGAATACTCAGTTTTAGTTGCTCCACAGAAATAAAACCATTTGAAGTTAACTGACCACACCTTTCATGTCTTTAAATTCTTCTTCTATTTTAGTACCACCTTCTCCACAGTTCCCACAGAACCACATCCATTAGAAGCTACACAAAGCACTCAGATCAGTAGTTACATATCCACAGTTAGTCGTATTGTATTGATAACTTCACTTAGAAGTGCCACTTTGGGTCTCCAAATATTTGAGCTTCTGTCTTGAGGCACTTGGAGTTGACCTGGTATCTAGCTAGTCTGTATATGTGCTTACACAGTCTCAACTTCATGGCAAAATAAACAGATTACCGTAAAACTTACAATTTTCAGCGACAAAACATAAATATTTCCCCCCCCCCCCCCCCCCCCCCCCATAACAACTTTCAAGAATGACAAAATAGAAACTGCTCAAACTGTATAAACAACACATCCAAAAACCAAAGATATGCAAGGGAAAGCCTAAGAGCATTGCAAAGTGTATCTTCTGACAGGGCTGCCAGTTTGGAGTGAGAAAGATATACTGTACAACATTTGACATGTGAAAAGCAGCAGAAATGTGGGTGTGGCCCATTTGCCAAGAACTCTTTAAATTAGTTTTTAAAAAACTTCCCTATGTCCAATTCCTTTAATTACCATTTTGATCAAAAAATTCTAAATGTTGTTTTAACACTTTATTAAGAAAATTGATTTTTAATCAGATCCACAAGCAACTGCTCTTAAGCCTGTAGAAATACCACATACTTTTTATGATAGTCACACACACTGTTTTCTTCAAGTAAACTCTGCTTTAAGCATTTACATCTACATCTACATCTACATCTATACTCCGCGAGCCACCTTACGGTGTGTGGCGGAGGGTACTTATTGTACCACTATCTGATCCCCCCTTCCCTGTTCCATTCACGAATTGTGCGTGGGAAGAACGACTGCTTGTAAGTCTCCGTATTTGCTCTAATTTCTCGGATCTTTTCGTTGTGATCATTACGCGAGATATATGTGGGTGGTAGTAATATGTTGCCCATCTCTTCCCGGAATGTGCTCTCTCGTAATTTCGATAATAAACCTCTCCGTATTGCGTAACGCCTTTCTTGAAGTGTCCGCCACTGGAGCTTGTACAGCATCTCCGTAACGCTCTTGCGCTGACTAAATGTCCCCATGACGAATCGCGCTGCTTTTCGCTGGATCATGTCTATCTCTTCTATTAATCCAACCTGGTAAGGGTTCCATACTGATGAGCAATACTCAAGAATCGGACGAACAAGCGTTTTGTAAGCTACTTCTTTCGTCGATGAGTCACATTTTCTTAGAATTCTTCCTATGAATCTCAACCTGGCGCCTGCTTTTCCCACTATTTGTTTTATGTGATCATTCCACTTCAGATCGCTCCGGATAGTAACTCCTAGGTATTTTACGGTCGTTACCGCTTCCAATGATTTACCACCTATGGCATAATCGTACTGGAATGGATTTCTGCCCCTATGTATGCCGCATTATATTACATTTATCTACGTTTAGGGAAAGCTGCCAGCTGTCGCACCATGCATTAATCCTCTGCAGGTCTTCCTGGAGTACGTACGAGTCTTCTGATGTTGCTACTTTCTTGTAGACAACCGTGTCATCTGCAAATAGCCTCACGGAGCTACCGATGTTGTCAACTAAGTCATTTATGTATATTGTAAACAATAAAGGTCCTATCACGCTTCCTTGTGGTACTCCCGAAATTACCTCTACATCTGCAGATTTTGAACCGTTAAGAATGACATGTTGTGTTCTTTCTTCTAGGAAATCCTGAATCCAATCACAAACCTGGTCCGATATTCCGTAAGCTCGTATTTTTTTCACTAAACGTAAGTGCGGAACCGTATCAAATGCCTTCCTGAAGTCCAGGAATACGGCATCAATCTGCTCGCCAGTGTCTGCGGCACTGTGAATTTCTTGGGCAAATAGGGCGAGCTGAGTTTCACATGATCTCTGTTTGCGGAATCCATGTTGGTTATGATGAAGGAGATTTGTATTATCTAAGAACGTCATAATACGAGAACACAAAACATGTTCCATTATTCTACAACAGATTGACGTAAGCGAAATAGGCCTATAATTATTTGCATCTGATTTATGACCCTTCTTGAAAATGGGAACGACCTGCGCTTTCTTCCAGTCGCTAGGTACTTTACGTTCTTCCAGCGATCTACGATAAATTGCTGATAGAAAGGGGGGCAAGTTCTTTAGCATAATCACTGTAGAATCTTAAGGGTATCTCGTCTGGTCCGGATGCTTTTCTGCTACTAAGTGATAGCAGTTGTTTTTCAATTCCGATATCGTTTATTTCAATATTTTCCATTTTGGCGTCCGTGCGACGGCTGAAGTTAGGGACCGTGTTACGATTTTCCGCAGTGAAACAGTTTCGGAACACTGAATTCAGTATTTCTGCCTTTCTTCGGTCGTCCTCTGTTTCGGTGCCATCGTGGTCAACGAGTGACTGAATAGGGGATTTAGATCCGCTTACCGATTTTACATATGACCAAAACTTTTTAGGGTTCTTGTTTAGATTGTTTGCCAATGTTTTATGTTCGAATTCGTTGAATGCTTCTCTCATTGCTCTCTTTACGCTCTTTTTCGCTTCGTTCAGCTTTTCCTTATCAGCTATGATTCGACTACTCTTAAACCTATGATGAAGCTTGCTTTGTTTCCGTAGTACCTTTCGTACATGATTGTTATACCACGGTGGATCTTTCCCCTCGCTTTGGACCTTAGTCGGTACGAACTTATCTAAGGCGTACTGGACGATGTTTCTGAATTTTTTCCATTTTTGTTCCACATCCTCTTCCTCAGAAATGAACGTTTGATGGTGGTCACTCAGATATTCTGCGATTTGTGCCCTATCACTCTTGTTAAGCAAATATATTTTCCTTCCTTTCTTGGCATTTCTTATTACACTTGTAGTCATTGATGCAACCACTGACTTATGATCACTGATACCCTCTTCTACATTCACGGAGTCGAAAAGTTCCGGTCTATTTGTTGCTATGAGGTCTAAAACGTTAGCTTCACGAGTTGGTTCTCTGACTATCTGCTCGAAGTAATTCTCGGACAAGGCAGTCAGGATAATGCCACAAGAGTCTCTGTCCCTGGCTCCAGTTCTGATTGTGTGACTATCCCATTCTATACCTGGTAGATTGAAGTCTCCCCCTATTACAATAGTATGATCACGAAACTTCTTCACGACGTTCTGCAGGTTCTCTCTGAGGCGCTCAACTACTACGGTTGCGGATGCAGGTGGTCTATAGAAGCATCCGGCTATCATATCTGACCCACCTTTGATACTTAACTTAACCCAGATTATTTCACATTCGCATTCGCTAATAACTTCACTGAATATTATTGAATTATTTACTGCTATAAATACTCCTCCACCATTGGCGTTTATCCTATCCTTGCGGTATATATTCCATTCTGTGTCTAGGATTTCGTTACTGTTCACTTCCGGTTTTAACCAACTTTCCGTTCCTAATACTATATGCGCACTATTTCCTTCAATAAGAGATACTAATTCAGGAACCTTGCCCTGGATACTCCTGCAGTTTACCAATATTACGTTAACTTTTCCTGTTTTTGGTCTCTGAGGACGGACGTTCTTTATCAACGATGATAATGTCCTCTCTGGTAAGCCGTCAGGTATTTTATCGTTTCGCCCAAGGGGGGGTCCCTCTAACCTAAAAAACCCCCGTGTGCACGCCACACGTACTCTGCTACCCTAGTAGCTGCTTCCGGTGTGTAGTGCACGCCTGACCTGTCTAGGGGGGCCCTACAGTTCTCCACCCAATAACGGAGGTCGATGAATTTGCAACCATTATAGTCGCAGAGTCGTCTGAGCCTCTGGTTTAGACCCTCCACACGGCTCCAAACCAGAGGACTGCGATCGACTCTGGGCACTATGCTGCAGATATTAAGCTCAGCTTGCAATCCGCATGCGATGCTGGTTGTCTTCACCAAATCAGCCAGCCGCCGGAAGGAACCAAGGATGGCCTCAGAACCCAAGCGGCAGGCGTCATTCGTTCCGACATGTGCTACTATCTGCAGCCGGTCACACCCAGTGCGTTCAATAGCTGCCGGATGGATGCAAAAATTGGTTAACATAGGAACAGGATATGTGAGTTGCTAATAGGTTTTCACACATCAAAAAGGTCATACTGTACTACAGCCTGTATTGGATTATATTTTTCATTCGAGGATTTATTATTTCTAAACAGGTCTTGTGTTTGTTAATTGATTGTTCTTTCCTCAGTTACTACGTATAAATGTGACGCCGAACTAAATTCCCTGCAAAATATCCAGCATTCATGGCTCACTTGTCTATGCAGCTAACATTTCATGTAGTTTTTATGAGATTATCTGGCTTCAGTTTCTTCTTCATAGTTTTACTTCACTATTTTGCGAACTTTTAACGTGTCCGAGGTTTTCTCTGTAGTGAGAAAGAGCAGGCACATCCTCTCCAATCCTACTACCTGCATTTGAAACACAGACTCCGATTCATTTACTTTACAACAATTCCTTGTAGACATGTAGGCATTGTAGACATGTAGTAAGATGAACAACAATTTCTGTTATACACTTGACGTATCTGAAATGTAAGATAAGCAATAGCTGCTCAAGATAAGCAGTAGCTGCTCAGGATAAGCAGTAGCTGCTCAGGATAAGCAGTAGCTGCTCAGGATAAGCAGTAGCTGCTCAGGATAAGCAGTAGCTGCTCAGGATAAGCAGTAGCTGCTCAGGATAAGCAGTAGCTGCTCAGGATAAGCAGTAGCTGCTCAGGATAAGCAGTAGCTGCTCAGGATAAGCAGTAGCTGCTCAGGATAAGCAGTAGCTGCTCAGGATAAGCAGTAGCTGCTCAGGATAAGCAGTAGCTGCTCAGGATAAGCAGTAGCTGCTCAGGATAAGCAGTAGCTGCTCAGGATAAGCAGTAGCTGCTCAGGATAAGCAGTAGCTGCTCAGGATAAGCAGTAGCTGCTCAGGATAAGCAGTAGCTGCTCAGGATAAGCAGTAGCTGCTCAGGATAAGCAGTAGCTGCTCAGGATAAGCAGTAGCTGCTCAGGATAAGCAGTAGCTGCTCAGGATAAGCAGTAGCTGCTCAGGATAAGCAGTAGCTGCTCAGGATAAGCAGTAGCTGCTCAGGATAAGCAGTAGCTGCTCAGGATAAGCAGTAGCTGCTCAGGATAAGCAGTAGCTGCTCAGGATAAGCAGTAGCTTCTCAGCTGAAACTGAAATTTCTAGCTCTACTGTGCTACCTGAGGCCAAAGCTATTTTTACGTCCATTCTTTTCTTGTATGAAAAAAGTTGCTAAGACACACTCTGACTACACATAAATGTATAACCAAGTAAGTGGAGAAATCAGGAGCACTCTACTCAAAAGACTGAACAGTAGTAGAACTACTATATAAAAGAAGTTGGCCCTGGATGTAGAAGGGAAATTAACAGAAAAAAAACCTCAGTACATTTTGTTGTTGTAACACAGAGGATGGAGAGCCAGAGACAGCTAATCGGGAACAGTTTTCAGAAGGATGTGTGTCATATGCATGGACACACCTGTAAATTCAACTATGAAGCATCAGATTACATTTCAGAACAGGAAACCATGAGAACTCAGATGTACAGCTTGTATTTTTACTAGTCTTGACAATCAGTATGCCACATAGGAAATTACAATCAATCATAGAGTGCCCAGTGCATAGAGGTCACACAGTGCCCAGCAGGCAGCTCCCTATTTACACCAAGCCTGTTATGTCTCCATGCATGCTGGAATGTAGATACTTGTCCTTTTGTGGGCACCAGGAATGCAGGCAGTGGCCATCAAGGTCATCAAGCCCAGGTAGCTATTGCCCTTGCTTTAGGGAGATCTGTCGACCGGAGTTGGCCACCCTGTGGGTGGAAAGCAAAATCAAGCATATAGGAAAACTTACTGTCTGTAGTTCCGGATTTGTGCCCAGAGAGATGGAGAATTCTTTCAAATTACTTAGTCTATACTCCCTGTAGATTATATTGAAAATATATTTGGAAATTCTCTTCCCTCACTAAATTGTGAAGTGGATCTGTCATAATTAAGTCACTTCTATCCAACCCTGATTATTAGTATGTTGCAGTAGCCTTAGTGATGTACTTATCACTGCAAAACTCTATAAGAGCTGGAATGTGGTACAGGGTTTAATTTTTCACTAATACTTACTACTGCAAATAGATGAGGAATTATTTGAAAACTTGGAGAAGCGAGTGGTCCACTTCGTACGTCATCTGCATTGAGACCCACCAGACAACAAAGTTGACACTGAAGCATTTTGAGAGAATTCGCTTCCTGATAAACTTATCATTGATGTATGAAATTGTGTTTACCATCTGTGATGTGGTTTGTTAAATGTCAAGACATTGGGCTTGTGTGTTCCCACTGTACACAAACTGCCCGGTTTGCAAAGACTGGTCATCTGCTTCATGAAAACTCCCCAAGTGGGCAACCATCATTCTGTGTTATTTGTGCATATAATCCCAGAAGTGTGCTACCTTAGTTTAGTAATGTAAAATACAGAAACTTGGACTCTGATTACCTTTCTGTTTTGAACCCTGGAAAAAGTATGATCACTTTGATCCTGTCCCAATGGTATTGAATTTTGTCTATACCATGGCCATGACGTCATCAGTACCCCAAGTACTTACTCCCTCCATTTCCTCAGTGTCAACATCTAGAAGTCACACAAACAAATTAGCTCATAACAGGGGTCACAGTCCCCACCAAACCCCCCCCCCCCCCCCCCCCCAAAAAAAAATAAATAAATAAATAAATAAAAAATCCTGCAGCACCATCTTCAGGGGATTAGACTTCCCACATCAACTGGTGATGGGGCTCACTGTAGAAAACACTTTCTCTGGAAGACTACTGCAGTGACCCCAAGGTGCCACCTCACCACCCCACACAACATGTGCATGTTCTCTCTCTCTCTCTCTCTCTCTCTCTCTCTCTCACTCTCACTCTCTCTCTCTCTCTCTCTCTCTCTCACACACACACACACACACACACACACACACACACACACACACACACACACACACACACACACACACAGAAAGTGGAGTCGGAACTTATATGTGTCAGTATTGTTCTGTCCGCAGTGGTGACACTGATCTTGGGTCCTCACCTTCCTCTTGGCCTCTCCTTGCTTAACAAGGTTTCCCTTAACATGATAATTCAGTTGAATGGCACTGGATATTACTGTCAGGTGCCAGAACTGCAACAACGAATCTCCTTCTGTCCTGCAGTCTGTGTTGCTCTCCAAGAAACTCTTTCAACCAGTGACCATTCATCACCCCTTCAAGGTTACTATGCTTTCCATCAGAACTGTACTGACCTTGAGAGAGCATGTAGATGGGTCTTTATTTTGTTTCATACAGATGTCAGCAGTGAGTGGATTTCTCACTATTGGTAGCAGTAACTGTGCAATTGGGAATAAGCCCAGCGATTATTATTTGCAATGTATGTCTGTCTACCCTCAGGCAGAGCATGTCCAAATTTTGAGGTGGTGACCTCTTTAATTTGACAGTTGTCTGCCACTACACCCCTCCCCAGTGCAGCTTACCCACCCTGCACTTTTGTTTGGCCATTTCAATGCACACCAGCCATTGTAGAGAGGAGTAACAGCTTTTCTGATAGGGTAGAAGCCTTCTGGCTGACCAACTTCTTCCCAATTTTGATCTGTGTCTTTTCAATGATGGCACTCATATATGACCCCTTTTTGGCTATCAGTCTGGGAATCTCTTCCTCCAATCTCATGGTTTCACTACATTGGGCACTGTAGACTGATCTTTGTGACAGCAGTCACTTTTTGGTGACACTCTCTTCTTTGTGACCCCCAACAGACCAACTGCCACATTGAGTTAACTTGGCAGTTGTATACCTCTGCTGTTACCACTGTCCCCTCTGCACCATGGTGTATCAATGAGGTTGTCAGAGATACCTCTGCTGCAGTTGCCTGTGTGGCTGGAACTTTTATCCTCCTTTCTACAGAACTCTTCCACTTACTACCACTACCATGATGGACCAGATACCTTCCAACAGGGAGGGGGGGCTTTTGTGGGTTTCCCAATTGGAATGTGTCTCAAGACCATCCACTGGGACCTCAATCAACCACCCTTATAGTACGCTCACCACCTCAGTTGCTACTCAGCCCACAAATTGGAACCAATTTATTTGAAGGACCTAAATTTTTTCACTCTCATGACATTTCAGCATCTGTTCTATAGGAATATCAGGGTGCTACTGTCATTTATACTGAAAGCTCCAAAACCTGGACTGTACAAGAGATGCTTTTATTTCTTCCATCATTCGGGAACATCATTTGTTGGTGAGAACATAGTAATTTTATGGAGCAGATGATGCCATCAACAAAGACTAAACAGACTACCCTCAACCACATTGCATTGCAGTGGCTCAATGAGCAGTCACCCGGTTCTTGATCAAAGGTATTCTTTTCATCCTGTGGTTATTTGCTATTCATGTTCTTCTCTCTGACCATAATCATACTACCTGATCAGGCGTCTTTCTTATGTCCCACATAATGATGGTACTTTGGAAACAAACTGGCTGACAGAACGGCTCCAGAAGTGGCTGATTGCCCAACATTTACTTTGGCAATCTGGGGTGCAGGTATGAGAGGGCATGGATCATCATCTGATGGGGTACTGCTCTATCTATCACATAAACTATGGCTGTTTAACATTCCCCATCGGTTCCTCCTGGAAGAAGTCTACCATCTGCATTCCTCCTTCTGTTCCTCCTGGAAGAAGTCCACCATCTTATGTTCCTTCCACATCGGTCATACCAGGTTACCCATAGTTAAACTATGTAATGAGAAGTACCCTCATGTTGTGGTTGCAGAGCCTTATAGACAGTGGCTCATATCATGGTGGAATGCCCCTTCTGGCTCTCCGTGCCAAGCATGGTCTTCCAGGTTATTTACCTAAAATGTTACCAAACAACATACAGACAGTTGATATGTTTCACAATTTTCCATTGCTGCTAGTTAAACTACTGTTGAGGGAGGAGTAGTTAAGATATCTCCCCCGGCATGCTGGACCCAAGTCATCTCACTTTTAATAATTAACAGCGTCAGTTGCACTGTTTACCTAGAATTTACCCAGGTTTCAGTCGGGATAACCCAACCTTCTTCAGAATAACAGTAACCACTATTTGTCCATTGTGGACATCGTCAGGCTAAAACTAAAAATCCATAAATTATCGTCAAGACTATAAAACTTATCTGGAACTGCCTCGGCCCCACTTCGCGACCGCGATGTGGCAGCCACGAGTGCTGTACTGGAACTCAGTTCATGTGATTTTTGTTCGTGTAATACACTCTCACCAAAACCTTATGTATTGTTATGTGTTAGTACATGTCTGCCTTCCTTTAGTAGTCTGAAGCCAGTAAACATTTATTGTAGTATTTCATAATGACAGAATGGGCAGTACTTGGGCAAACATTAAAAAAAAATTGTGGGTTCGTTCATTGAGAGTGGAATAGAAGAAAATCTCAAATAGAAGAAGAAAATGATTAAAGTGAAAGCAACAGTTTAAAGACAAGGACAATAATAACATGAAAGAATATGTTGAATTAAACATGATTGATCAGCTGTGTCTTAATGCAATGTGCGAAGGAATTGTGAAAATTTTTAAAATGAACAATTGAAAACAAGGAAAAGAGCTAAATCCAGGAACACATATAGTTAATAATAAGAGCAAGGGCACTCCAAAAGTGATGCCAGAACAGATATATTAAACTGTCAAAGTTGTAAAGAGAGGAAAGACACCTAGAGTGATCATACTTCAAAGGAAAAGGTTAAATGTGAAGGATTTACAGACTACACATGAAAGGAGACAAACAGTATATTTAAAAACTACAGACCTGTCAGTTTCCTCCACATAATCTTGCAGGTATTCACTAAAATAATCACTTTCCACACTTGTAAAGCTTTGGATTGTAATCAATCTGAGGAACTAGCAGGCACTAGAAATGGATGTATTACAGTGGATCACTTTCAAATTGTAAATGTTGTCATAAAAATAAGAGAAAAATGTGAATTACCACTTCATCTGGGATTCATAGATATTCAGAAATCTTTTTACTTGAATTGAACAAGATCTGTACTGATAGTCTTTCAGAAAAAAGGCACTGATTCAACCTCTGTTAGATGCCACAGCTTCCATTATACTTCATCAGGATAATGGGAAATCCAGAATTAAAATAAGTCAGGCATGGAGATGACACAAAGTCAGTACTTTCAGCCCTAAAGGCTGTTGCGCGCACTTGTGTGTGTGTGTGTGTGTGTGTGTGTGTGTGTGTGTGTGTGTGTGTGTGTGTGTGTGTGTGTGTGATGGCTACCTTTTACTTGCTAAGTTAAATTTTCTCCGGGCTGCTGGATCACTTACTTCAATAATAAAAATGGAGATGAAAATGTTTTGTGCTGAAAACAAAGATTTAAAAAAAAAAATTAACTTCCATTAAAGACCTGCACTTCTTGAGTGCTGAAATGGATTTTCTTTAAAGCAGGGTATCCATTGATAATAAGCCTGTATATGTATGCATATTGGATAATGCTGGAATGTGCCCCTCTTTGTTCCTCCTTTGTTGTACCTTTTCTTGCCCAGAATTTCAGGTGATGAATGCTCTGCTGTTGCTTTCATTGTTTTCATCTTCCTTGCATCCTTATAGAAAGTTACGCTCAGTTAACAGATTTCTGTGAGGATGGTATTCAGGGCTGGTTGCAAGATAAATAAGCATATTAATATTGATGGGAGTTATGTAGAAAAGTAGACTAAAGAACAGGCTTTCATCAAAAAATAAAATTCCTAAGAAACACTTACTTGCTTTATTTTTATTTCAAAATGTTACTTTGTTAAAAAGCACACTTCATACTTCTTGTCTTGATACATTTCTCCAGTTTTTTCCTCTAAACTTTGGAACTTCCTTAATCTCATCCAGCCATCTTTTTTTGAGTTATCCTATTGGTCTTCCCCTGGCACATTTCTATATAGATATTGTTTTCATCTTCTTCACATGGCCAAACCACTTGACCTGTGCAATACTCTGTCTCTGTCATTGACAGATCTGCTTGAATTTATTCTATGAGAAATTCTAATTCTCTTTCTTATAGTCTTCTGCGAGACTGATCATTTCACATGCTTGTAACTTGCTCAGATCTGCCTTGTTAAGTACACTGCACTCTAAAGCGTATGTCATCATCAGCAGGAGACATGGTTTGTTTAGTTCTCACACTGAAAAGCATCACCGTACGGCGAGATCTGAATGGATGCCGAAGTTGCTAATACTTGATAAAATATGCTACTGTTTGCCTATGACATGGTGACCGTCTCCACAATACCAACCAAAATGTTGGTTGAACAGGAAGGGAGGATGGCTCACCATTTGTGTTACCATTATGACCCCTCCTGCAATCTAAACATCTAAAGTTGCAAGTTGTTTTTACTCACAGTGTCAGCTAGAATCAAGAATCACTAGAGCAAGGCTGAATGGCATAAAGTTTTTGACATTTCATTATATCTAAAGCTGTTGAAAAAAAACCTAAAAAATCCTCCACAGTGAAGGATAAAGAACATGGAAAAACAAAGGGTAAATACTCTGGTGCTGCACAGTAGTAGTGCCTACCATAGTCTTATCTCAGAAAAGGCATGTGGTACAGGAAGTAATCAGGAAGTAACATCCAAAATTCAAATCCCATTGTACTCATTATAATGTGGGGGTGGTGGTGGTGGTGGTGGTGGTGGTGGTGGTGGTCATATTAGTACTGTTTGTCCACAGTAACTTGACGAGTTTACTGGTGCTGCCAGAGGAAGAGAAAATTGGCTGTAGTTGAAAGATATTCATTTCTCTCTCAGAGGCTGACAACATTAAGCTGCCCCTAGCAGCAGCAGTAAAAAACCAGTTCAAACTTATGTTGATAATTACACTAAATTCAAGCTGTTCTGCTCATGAATTTTTTGTAAAAACTTGTGGCAGAGTCCAGAGTCCAGTAGCTCTACCCCCCTCCCCCCCCCCCCCCCACACACACACACACACACACACACACACACACACACACACACACACACACACACAAACCAGTACATTAAAGATCCAGAGTTGTATTTACAGCTGACAAAGTGCAAGTGAGTGAATGACTAGCGTTACTTCTACAGAAACACAGGCTTTAAAAAATGAACGCCAAGTAAAGCACAGTGCTACTTAGTGCTTAAGGGCCTCCTCCTTCCCATTGGCCACGATTATGCTCTTAGTAATAATACTTTTGCCTGCAAGTTTGTTGACACCAAATGTGTGAATGCGTTTTAAGTTACTTTTCATTGTTTCAGCCCCTTTCTTTTTCCATTTGAGACACGTCAGCTACTTTTTTATGCAACCTCCTTCGACCGTGACCGAGCACTGCAGCGGTTGCTGGATTCGACACCAGAACTTAGTAATTCAGATTCCCAGGAACGTGTAACTCCACGACTCGACAGACGTAAACGTGTCATATCGCGTGACGACATATTGAAGCAAGCTGAACACCTTATGCAGGAGCTGGCTAGTTCCAGAGCTTTACTTGAAGTCCAGTATCATGATGAGGTAAGGGATACCATTTTTAAAATTTGTATATGCTACTTACTATCACCAACACATTTTGCACTGTTTTCTTGCATACATAAGTCAGACATGTGTAGTAGTGTCATATATTGGCATTAAATTTGTAAATTTAGTGATGTGAAACAAATTAATAATTCTTAGTAGAAGAAACAAAGTGAAATTCCATAGTTTAATTGTTTATTACACAGCAGTGCCCAAGAATACATTGGAGTAGCTAGCTCTTTTTAAAACATCTGTATTGAATATGATCCCATTGATTAGTCCTTTTTTGATCTAAATATATTTGTTACTTTCCAGCCAACAAATTTAATGGAGTATATAGTTTAGATAAAACTTTTTTTTCTGAAAGATTTATCCTCATATTGAAACATGAAAAACTTTTAATTAAATGAATTATAATTTTCATTGCACAAAGTGTAATTTTATGCAAATAACATTCTCTTGCTTCAGCTTTTGTAAACTTTTTCTTTGTAAGAATATGGCTTTTCTTTGTCATAAGCTGGAAAAATAATTTATTTTTTCAGTAAATGATTTTTGTAGTTGCTTGCTGTGATTTTTTTTATAAGAACAAATTTTCGTTCTCAAAGTCTATTGGCTGATAAACGTAGTTGACAAATGTGTCTGTGGATTTAGTCATTGAACAATATATTTACAGCTAAAGCTTACACAGCTCCACTTGCACATTTCTTCATGCACAGTTTTTCTAGATTTGGAAGATATTTCCCAAATCCAATGGTTATGAAAGTAAAATCTTACATCTTACATCTTTCCTTTTCATTACAACATTCCTGACTAAAGAATAAGACTGTGTGAACCATTACCTTCTGGGGATACAGTCCCAGAAAATTCATTTCTCTTATATTTTATCTGGCTGAACTAACTGACTAATGAGTCTTTGCACTGATAAATATGCACCATAAAAACTTGTGATCGTATTGTGTACAGCTTCAGGTTATAAATTTAGTGCAACTGAAGGCATACAAAAAGACTATCTGTAATTGAGAATCATATTTAGAAGAGGCAGTTAATAATAAAAAAGAAAAAGGGCCTTATAATGTGATTAGGTGTTTAATGAGGATAGCAATATGCGTACTTGAAGCCTGCAAGCCCAAGCAAAGTTGGGTAATAAAGAAAAGTATCGAAGTGGTTGGTGTTTATGTGGAAAGATGGTGGGAGAGGGATTGTAAATGGAATGGTAACAGTTATGACAAGAAAGGGGTCAGA
Source organism: Schistocerca piceifrons (assembly GCF_021461385.2). Lineage (NCBI taxonomy): Eukaryota > Metazoa > Arthropoda > Insecta > Orthoptera > Acrididae > Schistocerca > Schistocerca piceifrons. The sequence continues at coordinate 742,310,222 of NC_060139.1, forward strand.
GGCAGCTGCAAATTAAGGGCTAAAGCAGGTCAAGGGGGATTGTGGGACGGAAAGATGGGGTGGAGATACAGTTTTCACTTGGTAAATGAAGAGAATGGTGGTTATGGCATAAGTGGATAGTAAGTGGCTGTTGTCCAACTTGAAACAAAGTACTAGTGGGGTACCTTGGGCTTTTACTATGTTTAAAGATGTTATTGTTGATTTCAGACAATAAAAACTCTAGGTTGGAATATCAACAATACAAGTAAAAGGATAGATTGCCACTCAGTTGTAAAGATGATAAATTGAGTTGCAGACAGGAACAACAAAGAGATCGTTACAAAGTGTTTTATACTCTGGGCATCCACAGCTGTTGAAAGGCATGATTTTAAGAATAAGTCCATTCATAGCCATTAAAATTGTTGTTTTATTGAAACGGAACCGGTTTCGTGGCCTAAAGCCACATTGTCAGGTGCAGCCTACATAGTAAAGAATAATAAACAGATTGTTACAGGGTGTATACGACCCAGGAGAACCGGGACATCCGGGAAAAACCCGGGAATTTTTTAGAATTCCGGGAATTTTTCATTATTTTAGTTTTCAGTTAAATTTTTGTAGTTTTGACTGGTAAGAACCGATACTCTAACAAAGGATATTACTATATCCCGCTACTGCGGATAATACTGCAGCAATAAAATGTGAACTAGAGAAAAAACTAAAATAAAACTTAAAATTGCATAGGAAATGCGCCAGATACAGCAACAAAACACAGCGCTCATACAAGCGTCTACCAACAGCAAAATGTGTCAAAGACCATAGGAAGACTATGCAGTGCTTCGTAACAACAAAGGGGCTCCTATGAGCGTGACGTCACAACTGTTTACATTAGATTCGTTTTAGCAGTTACGAGTGGGATCAAGTGCATGTGCAGTTGAATAGTACCTTCTCCCCCTTCTGGCTACAGAAATGTGGCTGTTGGCTGTGTAAGCAGTCGCAGCAAGCAGCTAGATGGTACCGGGAAAAATTTTACTGGGGCGCCCAAGCTGCCAGATTCAGGCATGCGCAGCAGGTCCAGATCTAGGTTGGGGTGGGCGCAAATTCATATTCTGGAGGGGAAGAAACCTTATTTCACAAAGCGACTGGCATCCAGTGCACGTTAGTCTATCGATTATTCATATGACTTTGAAACGCATCCCTGTCGGTTTTTGAACATTTTTGAACACATTCTAATTTGATTTCTGAATGAATCGTAAGTTGATTTGTGAATGCGCGCGTAGTGTACATGATGTCTCTGTGAGGGGAATCCTCATTGCATGTAGAAACAAACTTTCCTACAGACAAAAGCGGCTATACGAGCTGACCAGAGTAAAGCCGAAGGGTTGTATGCCAACCCCTGTCTGATTGTGTGGTTGATTGGGTTTGCGAAGGATGAGCCTTGTTATAATTACTAGCGAAATCCATAGATTCAGACTACAGGAGTGGAAATAAACGAATAACAGGTAAGAAAGATTACATATTACCTTCTCGGTGTATCAACGAAAACGAAATTTTGACGGAAAATTTTTGGACAGATCGCTATACTAGTAACAGCCAGTTGTACAGTCCCCAGCTAGCAGCCGCTTTAAGTTCTATTCTGGAAGAAGCGTGGAAAACGCGTTGTACGAACATGTAATAACGCCTAACCGGAGAATAATCGCGGGATAACCAAACCGGTGATTCTGGCGGGGTTATTGAAGTTAACTTGTGAATAAGCTTTGACACTGGCAGGAATAGTTCCAGAATTAGTGATAACAAGACTGTTTGTTAGAACGAGGAAGGAGAAGAAACTGGGACATCACACAAATTATGGAACAATATGATGATTCCAAGTTTGTATAAAAATTTCGTACTACTACTATTCGATCTCATGCTTGAGATACTGAAACGTATGAATGAAGTGCGTAACTATTCTCTAACGTAAAGCTTTTTTCTTGTAATAGGCTTAATAGGCATTTGATATTGGTGCTTTGTGAATTATATTCTGTTGTTACAAAAAAGACCGTTTGTGCCAAAACAGTCTCGTTTATTTAGTGTGTGTTACAATTGTTGCAGTATTAGAAAGGCCTAGTTTGTTTTATCTAGCAGACAGTGACAAAATAGACGTAATCAGAGAGGGAAACCACACCAGTCTTGGGTCCTATTTGTATTAACAGCTTTTTCAATACTAGACAGCGTCATTTCGATTTTTCGTCTAGCAAAACGTTTGACGATCTTTGAGGTAATAGATTCTTTCGCAGAAAGAAAAGCACACCATATAAAACTGTAGCAAGATTAGAGAGAAAAAAATTCTAGGAGCTAAGGATTGAAGAAATCTATATAGCCTTGCTTGTCTCATGTTTTTACTGGGTCTATGTATCCTATATTTAATTTTATGTTGCACAAAGCAGCAAGTTGTTAGCTAATAGGGAATAAAGAGTGCAAATTTTCTGAAGAGTTCTTTTTAAATAAATGGAAAAGAGGGACAGGATGTGAAATCGGCTGACTGTAAGCAGGAGAGGCACCACAGGACATTCTAATTTCCACTCTCCTGAATATGGTTTGATGTCATCCAGTACACAAGATACACGTTTCAATTCCACATAGCGAAATACGGTGACATGCGATAGAAGAATGCTGTGTGAGGAGGCGAGGCACTGCACTTTGGCACACTTAAGACCAAATAACATATCCTACATTTCCTCGAACACATACGTTTTATGCATCAGGCTCTTCAGAAAGCTGTGCGCTACAAAATGAATATATTTCTGAAATTATTATTATTAATTTTTTATTTTTATTTTTTTTACGTTCTATCTCAAACGCTCGAGGGAGTGGCGGGGTATTGCCCCAGTTCGGAAATATCGTAGACCCGGGGCTGATGTGCATAGCAGTCTGAGTTATAGTGGGGAAGTGGGTAATCTCCTCGTGACCCGTGTGTACATTTAGTGATTTTGCTATTCCCTCTTCGTTTACTGCTCTCACGTCAAATGAAAACAAAACGGATTTCTGTGGCTGGGAGCTATCAAGTGAATTAAAATACATTCACATAATTATGGAAGGCTAAAACGTGTTTTTAGTAGCAGATTTTATTCTATTTCCACCTTCCTGACAGTCAAACATTAATTGCCTTGCGGAACAATGAAGTTATTTTTGTCGGTTTGCTAAAGAAATTTCCTTTTATTAATCTTTTCCGCTGAGGCAGACAAAATATTTGGAACGAAGTGTTAAATTCCACACACTGTTCACTGCATTTCAAGTGCACGTTTTCAACTTCTAGCATGTATGGCATTGTGCCATAATAAACAACCAAACATAAGATAACACAGTATTGGTACTCCAAGAAAATTTACATCCCCAAAACCACATTGATACACTTAATATCAGGTCGTGGCCTTCTTCACTGGGAATCTGGACATACGAATGTGCACATTTTAGTATGGGTCACGAAATTCCAATGCTCTTGGAGTATCCTCTGATGTCTTGTTTCTTTTATGACATAATGTAAGATCTTTTAATGTTTTACACATACTAAAAAATGGGCTCCTTAAATGCATTGTAGCTGTGCAAGCACGGTGATGCCTGTCATCTGGCACTCTCTGGCAACTGCAGAAACGAAACTATTTCTAACAGGTCGTGGGAAAATATTCCGAATGGTGGTTTGAAAAGCATTACTATCAAAGTAAATTTCCTTTTACGCAAGTTGAACAGTGTGTGAGAATGTATGATGAATTTCTTACACCACAGAGCGTTTGACTCTCATTTAAAAATCAACTCTTTGATGTCGAGCCATTTAGATGAATTTCGAGCCCAGAAGATCAGACACTTATGTCGTTATTAAAAATTTTATTGGCACATTTGTGTGATGTATCGTAATTTATAATACGCACCTAAAAGACCAACATTATATGTGACAGCTTAGCTTCTCTTGCAGCGTATTAATCTTATAGACCAATATTATATGTGAAAGCTTTTCATTTCGTGTAGCAACACTGTGTATATTAATTTAAACCATTAACTATTTCTGTTTTTGTGTTCGCGCTACTTGACAGTGATGTTGCTATTGGCTGACTACATCATGTGTCCTAAGGTCTGAATACCCGCTGTCATCGGCTGGCGAGATAACGTGACATGAGCTATGACTGGCTTACAAAAGCGCATCACAGTCTCGATTTCAATGCTTCAGAAAGTAACATGCGATGTTTGGTGGAATTCGAATTTATACTTTCGTAATACGAAAATATGCAGCGTACATGTTGCTGCACATCAAAGATCTTTCCGAAACGTGGTTTTTCCCCGTGTTTAGTTTTATAAAATGCCGGGAAATTCTACGCCCATGTGTGAAACCATAATCATTCAAATGACTGATAAGTTATACAGTTCCGAGAGGAAATATACTGTCAATGAACAGGGGAAAAGTATGTTTTCACCCGGGAAAAAGTGTATTATTAACCAGGAAATTCGGGAATTTTTTTTCCTTGTCCACGTATACACACACACGTACATGCACACAGTCATCTTCAGCTTCTCAGACTGGAATGCATGCAAGTCCGAGCTGCCAGAGGTGACAGTCGGGTGCGTGAGGGGTGCTTGCTTTTCTGAAGGAGGCTTGGGCCTAAAGCTAAATTATAACAATCATTCCATTGTATCTGTCTGTAATTCAGTGTGTCGTCTTTATGGTGAGCAGGAATCTATCCTTTTTTTATATTGTTGTCGTTGATTTGTGTGTTTAATGTGGAAAAATTTTATGGAGAGATTGATGAAGTAAGAGTTTTTAGGAGTATGGAAGAACAAAAATATGGTGTCCAGATTAGTTTCTACTACTGAACGTGGGCCAAATAATGAGTTTGATTTTGGATGCTAGAAAGGTTTTTGCTATATTTTTCTTGAACAGGTTTGAATAGTAAGCTAACAATAGAGTACTCATAGCAGTACTGTGAACTTGCAAAATGCAAATAACTACAGGGTGTTTACTCCTCGGGACAACCGGGAAAACCACAGGAATTTTTTAGTCCAGTAGAAAATGTAAAAAAAACCTGGGAACTTCTGATAATTCTGTAAATTTTTCATTGTTTTGGTTTTCAGTTAAATCCTTGTAATTTTTACTGGTAAGGACTGATATGTCTTGCAGGACAGTGAAGTTATTATGTCGATTTGCTAAAGAAATTCGGCTTTTATTAATCTTTTTCGCTGAGGCGGTCAATTTACTTGAAACATAGTGTTTCATTCCACACTATTGCCTAGTTTCAACTGTTTGCTGAATTTAGAGTGCACATTTTCATCTTCTGTAACCTATGCCATAATACAGAACCAAACCTGAGATAAAACAGTAGTAGTATTCCAAAAAAAGAAAAAAATTACATCCCGAAAACCATACTGAAAAGCTTAATATCAGGTTGGGGACTACTTCATTGTGGATCTGGACATACAAATGTGCACTTTAAGTCAAATTACATATTTATTATGGTTCACAAAATTTCAATGCTCTTAGAGTATCCTCTGACATCCTTTTTCTTTTATGAAGTAATGTAAGTTCTGTTAAAGCTTTATACATAGCTGTGGATGCGCAGGAACGCCCATTTTCTGGCGCTCTCTGGTAACTGCTGAAATGAACCTATTTCTAACAGGTAGCAGGAAAATATTGCGAATGGTGGATTGAAAAGCGTTACTTTCAAAGTAAATTTTATTTTATGCCAGATGAATTATTTTGCATGTGAGACTGTATTATAAATCAGAGAGTGTTTGACTCTCATTTAAAACTTAATGTTTTGAGGACCAGCCACTTAAAAGAATTTCGAGCCCAGAAAACCAGACATTTACGTCGTTATTAAAATGTTACTGGCACATTTGTGTGATGTGTTTTTAAGTGTAACACTTGCAAAAGTGTGTGTGTGTGTGTGTGTGTGTGTGTGTGTGTGTGTGTGTGTGTGTGTGAGAGAGAGAGAGAGAGAGAGAGAGAGAGAGAGAGAGAGAGAGAGAGGGGCCAGTATTACATGTAAAAGCTTAGCTTTCTAGTAGCTACACTATTTACATTAATTTAGACCATTAACTTTTCCCATTTAGGTGTTTGCACTACTTAACAGTAATGTTGCTATTGGCTGACTACATCACGTTTCCTGTGCGCTGAATATCTGCTGTCATCGGTTGGGGAGATGACATGAGCTATGATTGGCTTACAAAATCGCATCGCGATCTCTAATTCAATGCCTCAGAAACTAATGTGCTATGTTTGGTGGAATTTGAATTTATTTTTTCGCAATATGAAAATATGCAGCATACCATAAAATGGAAATATGCAACATACATGTTACTGCACATCAAAGGTTTGCTGTTTTTTGTAAAATGCTGAAAAGTTCTACGCTGGTATATAAAACCTTAACCATCCAAAGGATTGATAATTTTCACAGTTCCAAGGGAAAGTATATTGTCATTTAACACAGAAAAAGTGTAATTTTAGCCTGGAAATCCAGGATTCCCCCACCCCCTCACTTGTGCACATATACACCCTGAATTAACATAAATCTTCTCACCTACTGCTATGTAATTGTATAAAAATTGAATTGTTTTCTCTCCAAAATGCACATCATCCTGGAGCTTCATAATACATGGCATTTGTAATACCACATGCTTTTGCTACAGCTGCAAATACAGTATGCTGACACTGGCCACACTGTATGGTTCATAAACAATGTTTATTCTTTAGTTTTAGCACATATTTTATTTTTTAACACTGCCAGTCTTGGCACTATTTTTTTAACATGGACTTATCTGAAGAAGATCATTGCTGACTAAATTGGTTTTCAAATGAATAGCACATTTAAAAAATTCTAGCATTTCTCATATAAACTGCTAGTTTTGTTATGTTTGTGTATAATCTGTTAAAAAGGTTATTCTTTTATATGTTGCAGAACTTTCAGACATTATTTTCAGTGCATTCAATATTTGGCCATAGGCCACTGATTTGTTGTGATGTTACAGGTGGGAACAGGACTTGGTCCTACATTGGAGTTCTATGCTCTCGTATCTCGTGAACTGCAGCGTGCAGATTTGGAGTTATGGAATGGAGAACGTACAGAACCAACTGACAGTGAAGGTGGCACCAGTTACATTCATTCACCAGTTGGCCTTTTCCCAACACCTCTTCCTCGCACAGCAAAGTCCAGTACTGTTGCCAAAGTCAAGAGCAAATTTAGGTTTCTTGGAAAATTAATGGCAAAAGCTGTAATGGATTCCAGAATGGTAAGTTTAGTTTTTGTGTATTTCATAAGATGCAGTTAAATCTCTCCCAGATATTGGTATAATGTACAAAATTCATTAAAAGTCATCAGCACAACCTTTTCTGCTACCTTTTAAAAAGAAGCTATTCTCGTCCCCTTTTTTCAGTAATCTCTCACAAAGGAGAGCTACCGATGTCATGATCATCATGACTTTAGTTCTTGCATAATTTTTTTGCAGCATGTTACTATTAACTACATTGGTGACTTGAGTAGTTATGCCACTCTCTCCTGACAAATTCACACAAACCTTGGACATCTGAAACCACTAATTTGTTAAGACATTTTGCTTTCTGTCATAAAGTGGTTGTAAATAAATGACATTAAAATGAAAATTTAGAACTAGAGAAAAGATAAATGTGGTGTAAAGTCTTTTTGACCACAAAAATGCTGTCTGTAATTCAGATGTAAAGAGATTGTAAGTTGCTACCCAAGCTTAGGAGTTTCTTACAAATTACACTGGAGATCAGCAGAAGTAGTAATAACGTAGCATCTCTGAAACTACTGTATGTGGAACAGTATTCTAATACGACATGTCATTCATCATCAGCTGGTATTTGACCATCTATTGCCATTTTCCAGATACTGGTCTGTTTGTTGGCCTTCCATTTACAGTTATAATTGATGCCATTTATTTGGCAGTGCAAGAGAAACAGTGGCTGAAGAAGTTGTATCAAACATATACTTCCTAATATTTGTGTAAATGACATAACCCGAATCTGAAGGCACTAGATTGGTAAGAGGGTCAGATTACCAGAAGAAAATATCTCTTAATATTTGACACTGTGGTGATGGTTTCCAGCTGAAGATCTGGACTAGCAATTTTGATGAGAAATAAGCAAATTTCTTACCTGTAATAGAAATAGTGTTCGAAAAACTGTAATTTCGTTCACTCTAATATTGAGTTGACATTGGCAACAAAAAGTGCGAAGTCTTTATTCTGTATGATATTAGTGTGTTGCTTTCATCAGAATTTACTGTTAAAAGATAAACAATTATTATTGTTGATTCTACTGTTTTGCTCAGAATTGGAAACGTTTTAAATTTTTGTGGAATTGTTAAATGGGATTATATACTCTAATTTTCAACAGCTGGATCTGCCGTTCAGTGTTGTATTTTATCGTTGGCTACTGGGGCATGAAGGAACACTCTCACTACCTGACCTGGCTCACGTGTGCCCGGCAGTTCATGCTACACTGGGTAGACTCCAACAGGTCTCTCGTCTGAGAGATCGCCTCGCCCAGGACCCACAACGTCGCCACCTTATTGAACATCTAGATCTGGATGGCTGTCCTATAGCTGACCTTGGACTTGATTTCACATTACCTGGTCATGCCAATGTGGAAATGTGTCGTGGTGGCAAAGACATGGCACTCACAGTACATACAATTGACCATTACATTAAGGTAACCTTTGTTATTCTCTAAATTAGCGTTAAATATTTAAAAAAATAGGTAAAATATTAATAGTGTACAAAATATTATTTCTGCTGTGGTGTGACGTATAGTGAGAGCTTATTTGTTAACACATAAATTAGTGTGTTGCAAGTCTTGGATATACCCATAAATTACATCGGATTGTAATTAACCAGTCATAATACCATATACACACAAATACAAGCCACACTTTTTTTCCAGTTTCCAGGATTCAAAAAACAGCCAATCTTAAAATCGAGTGCAAAGCAAACGGATGTTCTGAAAAATAGCAGTAGACACTGCCACTCTTAAATTTGGCCATCAAGTAGATGCAGCACTGGACAGGCATGCTTTGCAAGTGCACAGATACTGGCACCAAAACTTCTGTACTATAAAAAAATATGTATAAAAAAGTTAGAAGATGAATCTACTTTGTCTTCTTCTTCTCTTTCTTTTCTTTTTTCCATTGATTCATTATACATCCTTAACAAAGGAAATAAAAATTCAGTATTGCTCATCTTCGAATGTAGCAGCCTTTCAAATATTCATAGCAACAAAAATTAATTTCTTTACCTAAATACCTACAGTGCATAAGGCACATTTAAGAGTTCATAAGCTGTGGCTCATTTTCATTTCATGTATTGTTTTGTTGAATTTGTGAAGTGCTGGTTTCAGTGAACCATAATGAATCGCATTCATTGTAGTGCCAAATTAAAGAAGGAAGTTATTTCTTTTCCGGAAAAAGTGCTAATCATGCTGCAGGTTTGCTTAAGGGGCCAGCAAAGCTCAGCTCAGTGACACTGTTTGCACAACACTGCAACTTCACTACAAATATGCTGTGAAAAGCTGATTGGCAAACCTGTGTTCACGATTTACGCCTATATGACCAACGCTTCATCGGTATGTTTTCAGTGTTTTCCTACCAGTGACAAGAGAATGGTTTCTTTTAAACCGTGCATTCTTCCATGGTAGCTGTTACGTCACTTACATGCTGTCACCCTAACAAACTCGATTGAGACAACGGTAAACACCAATGAATATGTATGTCGTGTACTATTGGCATTTGTATTGTTCTTGTGCTGAATAGTCATAAAGTCGGAAATGAACCAAGGGAACGGACTTTTGTATTGATTTTTATATCATCTACAACTATAAACTGTATGCAAATAAATTATGTGGTTTTAAAGAGCAAATTAATCTACAAAATAACCTTGCTTATGTTCAACTCCTAAGCTTATGAATTGAGTGCAACTACTGTAGCTTTTAGAATGATAAACTTCATTTGTATTTTGAAGTGAGGTCTACAATGTTCAAATCTAATTTTCAGCTGCAGCTTAGATTTGGGTAAATATGGTACATATGTCATGATGACAGAAAGTTGAGTAACATGAACTGTACATTAACACGTGTATGTAACGGACACCAAATTTCTGTCATCTATTTAGACAACAAATTCATAAAATTCATAAAATTTCTTGAGAAATGTCTGTAATTATTCCTGAATAAGGGATTCTGTAACTTAGTGATACCTGAAAGTTGTTCAGTTAACATTCGTTTCTTGTACTTAGATTTCAGTATTTGATGAGTGAAGCCGTAGTTAATTTTAACCATTATGTAGTGTGTGGTGTGTTATCAGCATCGTCCACTCTTGAATAGCTCAATTTTAATGTAAAATATGTTTGGTTTCAAACAACATTAATAAGCTTATTGTCTCATAGAATACAGCGTTTAGATGTTTTTTATGAGAAAATGAAAAATTTTAATGAATTACTTACCATACCCCAGAGAGTGGCTTGTGTTACATGATATGGCAGTCGCTGCTTACATACATGTATTAGTTTTATCACACCATTGTATTACAAATGACCTGTAAACATCGGTCTCATAATGAGTATTAGCTTTCCAGTCCCATTAATGTGACCACCTGCCAAAAGCCTGAATAAACACATTCTGCAATGTGGACCACTGTGTAACGTGCAGGAAGGGAGTCAGATTATGGAAGGTACTATCAGGGATGTGGAGCCAGCTGAGTCCAGTGCCATGGCCAGCTGTGCTAGCTTTCTTGATTTACAACTTGTGACACATACAGCCCGATTGATATGGTCCCATAGATTCTCAATTGGGTTTAAATCTGAGAAGTTCGTCGGCCAGAGGAATACGGTAAACTCATTCTGGTGGTCCTTGAAACACGCACATACACCCATGTGACAGATTGCATAGTCCTGCTGGCAGGAGCCATTGTGCGGAGAAGAAACAATGTAGGAGTGGACATGATTCCCAAGGATAGATACTGCTCACTTTTGTTGATCCATTGTGTTTTCCCGGATGGTGACATTACCCAGAGAATGCCCTCAAAATAACCTGTAGACCGTAATGCTCCATCCTCCAGGCCGCTCACTTCCAATAATTGTTGCTGGATGTCTGCGTTCGTTTCACATCGTATACGCTAACGGCCATCTGTCTGATGGAGCATAAAACAAGATTCATCTGAAAAAGCCACTTGTCACCACTCAGTGGACGTCCATTTGTGGTATTTGTGTGCAAATTCCACCCTTCGTTGCCAGTGAATAACAGTTAGCATGGATGCATGAATGAGGCACCTGCTGCAAATATCCTTATGCAGCAACATTGCTCCTCCTTGGTTCATCTGGGTGGTCAGTTGCTCAGCTGTTTACACCTATTAGCCCATAGACATCTCTGCAGCCATTTTTCATCCCCATCATGTATGATCCGTAGTGCCCCACAGTTGTTTTGGCACTGGATTCGGACAGCAACCTTGGTGGCACTTCAACCATGGTGGCACGTGAATGGTTTAAAAATGCAGAAATTCTTCCACTCTTTGCCTGAAAGTCAGTAATCATGCTGTTTTGACCATCAAATAAGTTGTTCCATTTCCACATTATGACAAATGCAATGTTTCCATCGTCGTCCTGCCACGCGTTATATACATCATGTGGTAATTTAAAGTTCTATTAGATTGCAGAAAGTGAATGAATAGAGTTTTGGAGCTCTCTTAATGTCAACAAATTCTACTATATCATTGAGATATCTCAAAGATACTCAACACTTATAATTGCACATTCCACATTGTGATGACAGGAATAGGGAAAAGTTAAGTTTTTGTGGATTAACATTCATACTTCTGATGTAAGAACCATTTTGGCCAGCTCATGCCAAGCAAATAGAGGGTTTCCAGGTTTGATACATAATCCCAAAACTTCATGCTCTAAACATTATAGCTCAGACATGTGAGAGGACAGGGTAGGTCACTACGTTTCACGAGGTATGTGTCTCGTTGTTGCTGTAAAAGAAAGAACAGTGTTAGGGGTGGGATTGTGGGTTCTAGGCAAGCATGAAGGACTTATCTTTCTTCCCAGCTACATTTAATTGAATAAGACCATGTCTGTTTTTAATAACACTAGGAAAATTGCTGCTCCGAAGCCCTGCAATTCAACCAGCACTAATATAAGTTAAACTCATGTTTATTGTCCTCCAAAAATGTGTAATATTACACGAACCAGGTATGTATTGGTTCATGCACACTCTAAGCTTCGGTTGGTCAGCTTCTTCCAGTGGAATATTGATGGAGCCCAATAACTGACATTGGCCGAAGGTGGTCGATCTTTTCAAATTGGTACACCACTATGAATGCAGTCACACTGTAGCAGATCTCATCATCCAAATGTATAGGCTTTGGATGACAGTCGGTGAAATTATCTGTTTTCTTCAGTCAAATTGACCAACGTTCTCACACGCAAAATATGAACTGTGAGAAACTGATAAGTTTAATCGAAGAAAGAGTGAGTTTGTGGTATCCTGAAGATAAAAATATCATAATTGGCATATAGCTCTGAAACTATGGACTGAAATTGCAGGTTTATTGGAAATCACGAATAGCCAAAATCTTCACCGGAAATTGTAGGCTGAAATTATAACCTCAAAAAAATAATTTGTTTGAGTGATTTCCCTAAATCACTTAAGGCAAATGCCAGGATGGTTCCTTCAGTAGGCTATAGCCGCTTTCATTCTCTATCCTTCCCTAATCAGAGCTTGTGTTCTGTCTCTAATCACTTCTGTTGTAGACAGGATGTTACACACTGATCTCCTCCTCCTCCTCATTTATCTGTACATTAGTTTCAGTGAATTAAAAATAGTAAAAAATATTGCCCATTGAATTATAATCAGGCAGCTTCATTTTGGTGTCCTTATGAAATTCACATTGTAGTAAAAACTGAAAGAGTACAACAACAGAAAAATACAAGAAACTTTATCATGGTGTTTCTTTGAACAATACCATGTCACTGAATGACAGAGATTGTCATTTCTAGTTGAATGTACAAAAGTATAATGTTAGGTCAAAAACATTGAGAATTTGTCATTAATATTTTGTGTAAAATGATATCTTCCTCTTTACTCTTTCCTTTTTCCATAATCCTGTATAAAAATCCACATGCTAATATTAAATTTTTGCATAACTCGCGTGGAAAAATATTGTAGGTGATAATGATTGCCCTCGGGAGCACGTTCATGACCATGTCCCCACACAATTTAGTTGTGCTGTGGAATTGAATTCTCATCAGCCCCTAAGCTCTGCACTGTGCAACTTCTAGAAGGTGTACAGCCTTTGTGCAGAAAAATAAAAGTAAAAAAAGACTGTCAAATGTGTCACGGTTCTGTGATCCATATTGTTATTCAGTAGTTTCATATGTGGAGAGAGGCTTATTTTAGGCCCCAACAGGGCATTAGTCAAGTGTTGATGCATTTCACATACACTCACTTTTATTTTATCACCATTCCATGTTAGAAATTAGCCACTTGCCCTGTCCATCCAGATTTTGTTGACTGAACTTTAAAACAGCACCAGTAAAGTTACAGATAATATATAGATGTTGAAAACATTTGACTTAAAGTATACATAGTACAAATGACCTACTGTCTTGCTTCAGTGTCTACTTGGTGACTGTTGTGAATAGTTTCAACAAATTCAGTGTGTGCCAGTATTGGATGTCATTTGCTAGGTTTCTGCAAACTCAGTGTGTGCCAGTATTGGATGTCATTTGCTAGGTTTCTGCAAACTCAGTGTGTGCCAGTATTGGATGTCAGTTGCTAGGTTTCTGCAAAAGCAAAAAAAAAAGGTATATGAACTTCTCATTAAGTGCCAGCCACATACGCATTTTGTCCAGTATACAATATTCTGCCTTTATAGAACAATATTAATAAACTTTATTTGTACATATACAACTGCATCCCACTACTGTTTTCTGCATTTTGTCAAAATTGCCTTCAATAAAGTTTTATGGGAGAGTGATTGATTATGGGAAAAATGGACCACTTTGTAATATTTCACCACTTTATCTCTGAAATAAGGTTTTTTCCATCAACACAAAAGTAACTTGCAGTTACACTAAAGAGCTACTTGCATTGAGCCTTTAGATTTTCAACTGTTGACATAAAAATATAGAATTATCGTTTCTGTAATTTCCAAACTGAGAAACATTAGCTAGTAGTCCTTCAATTCTATAAATTGTCTACATCATAACTGTGGAATGTGGAAACAAGAAAGATGTTTTAGGAGTTATTTGAGAGTTTTGGTTACTGTACCATAAAAAGCAGTGTACTTACATATTTGGTTTCTTTTTATAGCTTGTCTGCCACTGGTTCCTGGTTGAAGGTGTTTCAAGACAAATGGAAGCCCTTCGTGAAGGGTTTGAGTCTGTTTTTCCACTTTCTCATTTGCACATGTTTTACCCGGAGGAATTGGAAGCTGTTTTCTGTGGTGGTGTTGCATCCTCATCCGGTTGGGACGTCAAAATGCTTATGGAATGCTGTCGACCAGATCATGGATATACACCAGACTCTCGTGCTATTCGTTTCTTATTTGAAATTCTTAGTCTTTATGATAGTGAAGAACGGCGACTTTTTATCCAGTTTGTTACTGGGTCTCCAAGGCTGCCTGTTGGAGGTAAACAATATTTCTGTACCACCTTTGCTTATTATTTTGTTCACTAATATAACAAGAACTAAAATGTGCATTTGCATTGAAGTATATGAAATCGCACAGAAAACACAAATTATCCAGCCTTGTCAGAAATTTCTTCCTTAAAAAAATATTCCCTGCCATTTTTCCCCATAAGAAGTTTGTAGTGTTAGTTACTTTCTGATAGAAAATATCTTTAGAAACTGAACTTTATCTGATTTGTACAAATTGAAAGCATTGCAGTTACAAATTGTCTGATATATACCATTATTTCATTTACAGGATTCAAAAGTCTATCCCCACCTCTCACAGTTGTGCGTAAAACACTGGAACCAAATATGAACCCCGATGACTTTTTACCATCTGTGATGACTTGTGTAAACTACCTCAAACTACCAGATTATTCTTCAATTGAAGTGATGAAAGCCAAGTTAAAACTAGCTGCTATGGAAGGACAGCATTCTTTCCATTTATCGTAGTATCAGCACTTGGACTGTTGAGATTAATAAAGAATATTTGAACAGTATTGCTAGTTTGAATAATGATGCTCAGAGGGAACGAAAGTAGTGCTATTACACAGACTGAAAATTCTGAGTATTGTTTTCAAAAACACAGAAGTGTTTGTTTTTTTATTAAGCTGTGATTACTCTGTTAGCTTTGGTTGTTCCACCAGTATAACAGAAATGTGTGTTTTTTATTTGCAGAATAGCTCAGTCATAAATGACATATTTTTGGTGAAATGACTTTTCCTCACTTTTACCAAATGTAAATACTTGCTTTTACCACTGTCACCCAAGTTAAAACAAATATTAGTGAGCCCTGTTGCTCAAGATTCCAAACTGGGCATTATTATTCTGCTTGTGATACATTTACATAGTCAGCTGTCATACTGAGAAAGTTTGAATATGAAATTTTACACTTGTGTGTTGTGTAAAATGAACTGTTAAAATGTTACACTGTGATTTCGTACTGAAAGAACTACATTGATGAGAAGAAAATGGTGATATGATCTGCCTTCTAGGAGAGGCCTGCTGTTGCATTTTTCATTGTGCATTTGTGTGTTTGTGAGTGAATATTGAATGACTAAGTAAGAAATTGATAGTAAGAATTGTTTATGGACTTTTTATATATCCTATCTGAAGAAGCTAGTGTACAGACAGTGTGTTTTCATAAAATATTATTTGAGGAAGTAAGAGTGAGCGGATGAACAAACAAGTGAAAGAAGTGAGATACACAAATATAGCTATCCTTTGTGCCCTGTTTGATATATTTAAAATTTAGTGTTTCGGTTTCCTTTCTTATCACAAATTGTGTTTATTGTTTAACTTTCATTTGTTGTGCAGGAAGACTGTCTTAACCTCAGTGTGATATTTCACCAAGCAAGCTTTGCACATACAATTTTTTTTAAACAGAAGTTACTTTGGATAAATACTCAGTGTAAGCATTGTTTAAAATTTTCCACATTAAGTTGACAAGCTATTAGAACTAAATGAAAACTGTTTTCCAACACAGAGGAAAAGTCATTATTGTAAAATTATGTCTGCTTTACTAAATTCATCTTTTGATTAAGTGTGTACCTGTTTGTGAGAACAAATTTGAACTTCACAGATAACATTAAATTACTGTGAATAATCTTTTAAATTTTGAATTCTTTGCTGTCTTGGAGAGTGATCATTGACTCTTTCATTCAAACTTTGATTGAAAGGGTGTGGAAATATGGCTATTGCATTAGTATTTCAGGTAAAATTGGATATCAGGCCAGAGAAGTGTTTTAGGACAAGAATTTTAATTGTTACATTTCTGGAGCTACAACTGGAGCATCAGAGTTATACCTTCTCTCATTTGTTTTCTAAATGCCTGTATGTACATTGTCTGACTTGTTGAAGAGTCCATCATTTGTGGATTTGTCTGCATCTTCCTTATTTTTATCCCCAAGAATTTATTTTGTTTTGTGAATAAAAGAAATAGAAATTTGATTGAAGTTGTGATTCACAGAATCCCTATAATCATAGAATGTAGTCTCTATTGATGAAAGTTTTCCTGTATTTATCAAAAAAAATGATTGTGAAGTAAGTGTATGGGAGTTATGTTTGGTAAGGAAAAATGTGAAGTAAGTGTATGGGAGTTATGTTTGGTAATGAAAAATGCCATATTCGCCACAAATTATCATAACTGTGAAGCAAATATGCTGGAATTATAATGTTTATTAACTAACAATGCCATATTCCTTTATATTAAATGAAAATTCCTTGAAAATACTTCAGTCACTGCAATCCATTTACACTGTCCAGCGTAGTGAGAAGTTCCCTATGTGCCTTTCATTGAATGCAGTAGTAGTTTACTTAGACACACACACACACACACACACACACACACACACACACACACACACACACAGGTGATATTGCTGACTTCTGTAATTGGCTTAAAAATATTACCCTGGAATCTGTCTCTCTCTTCCCATGATTATAGTTTGATTAACAAACGATGGCAGTTCCTGCATTACGAGGCATGGATGAGGAATGCAATGTTGCTGGTTCCAGGCAACAGTTGTAGTACAAGCATACATGTGTTTTGCAATTCAATAAAGCGTAATTGCATTCTGCAATGGTATCACAGACTGACACTAAAAATTTGTGGAAGTTATGGTGACACCAGAAGTAAGCTGCACGAGTCAGTGACCATTAAACTGACAGCTAGACAGAAATACTGAGTAGACAGAGGTGAACATGGAAGCGAATGTGACAAGTGGGACCAGTCGAAGTGCCCCACTCTTCAAAGAAAGCTTAATAACGTTGTGATGACAGGCAGATACCATCATACTGGTCACAACAAAGCCTAGTTATAATGCAACAGTAAATATTCAACCACTGATATAGCAGAAAAGAGCATCTGAAAGATGAAGTTGTGAAACTCTGAAGCCATTAAGACAACTGACCACATGAGAAAGCTGTTACACGATGTCAGTACTAGCTTCACCACAGCAGAACTCTTGGAAAGCACCAGCATAAATACTATAAATACTACTACTTTCTTAACCTCGCTCGCAGTTGCACCTGTCCTATAGTACAGGGGAGGCTATATCAGTTGACCCTCTGCACACCTTATTGTCTACAGTCGTCTGTGGAGCTGTAAATCTCGCTGGAAGGACTTTGCCACTGTAAGCTGCAGTGCTAACTTGAGGCACATCACTGGTGATGTGTAGAGGCCTCCATCATTATGCTGGCCTACTGAAGGCTTTACCAGCAGGGCCAAGTAGCTGTACACCATCCACTATCAGCAGGGAGAGCCACTGTTGCTGCTCACCCCATTCCTGCAGCCGACACTGATGCTACAAGTCTCCGACTCCTAACTGGAGGCCAACAATTGGTACTACAGGCTGGTTTGGAGGATAGGTCCCAAGGCCACATGCCCTAGGAGAGTGATTTTGGGGAGAAGCCAGCAGAGGCTGCTGTTCGCCACCATCCATCGAGGACTATTGCGGGCTATTGACTGCCCATGACATAACAGCTATCACACAAGGCTTTTGCAATACAGCAGAGCTGCCAAGCAATGTGCTCCTGCTACTGTTGGTGGGTCCCAACTGAGCTGCCAGTGCCTTCGGAAGTCAATCTTGTATTTCTTATTAATAAATGTTTTGTGGTCAATAATATTTTCTTGATGTTCTAGTGTGTGAACAGATCATTTTCATCACACACTGTTGTTCACAGACCTGACACCTGTAGGGATCTTGGACTGGCCCCTATAGCACATAGCCTGCAAATTACATCTCTTGCTTGCTTATGTAGAATTTGTTGCTTACTGCCACGATCAGAGATGACAGTTCACAACAAATTAAATAAAAATTCACTAAATAACTCACTAAGATCATGTTTAAAGCTCAGGTTGGCTAAGCCATTCACAGCATAGTGCTCAGAACACTACTGGATGCTCATTGATTGACAGAAAATGCATGAGGCTGGTGCACAGAACAAGCCTAAACTCAACCACGATTGTTTATGACTCCAACTATAATACCTAGCCGTAAGATCTTTGTCTTTTTAACAATTTTTATTTCTAGCTTCATATCACATCATGTCGTGTACACTGTCTGGTTGTGAACTTGAGATGTCAGAATACTTTTGTGTAGTCTCCGAAGGCTTGAAGTTATCATACTTTCAGCATCTTCAGAATATTTTCACTTATTTGGCTTGTTTAATCACAATCTGGCCATCTGATCCAACACAAATACTGCATTACAGCTTGCAGACCTGCTAATTCTTTTGTACAACTGTCATATTGAAGTTCAAATATTAACATTCTCTCAGTCAATGTTGATGAATGGTAGTGTAAATCGTTGCATCACAGTAAGCGACAAGCAGTCACGCTTCATGTAAGTTGAAGCACAACACATGATTAAAACAGGGTGTATACGACCCGGGAGATCGGGAAAACTCGGGAAAAACCTGGGAATTGTTTAGAATTCCGGGAATTTTTCATTGTTTTGGTTTTCAGCTAAATTTTTGTTATTTTTGACTGGTAAGAACAAATACGCTAACGAAGGATATTACTGTATCCTGCTACTACAGAATAATACTGCAGCAACAAAACATGGACGAGAGAAAAAAAACATAATAAAACTTAAAGTTGCAAAGGAAATGCGCCCTATACAACAACAAAACACAGTGCTCATACAAGCGTCTGCCAACAGCACAGTGTGTCGAAGGCTTAGGAAGACTATGCAATGCTTCATAACAACAATTTGCCTCTGATGAGCGTGATGTGACAACTGTTTAAATTAATCTTTTGAGCAGTTGCAGGTGGGCTCTTGCGCATGCGCAGTTTAGTCGCGTATGAGTAATACCTTTTCCCGCTTCTGGTTACAGAAGTGTGGCTGGGCACTACTACCTAATATTGGCCCGGTTCGGAAATATATTAAATCTGGGGCTGATGCGCAGAGCGGTCACAGTTGTGGTGGGGAGGTAGGTAGTCTCCACGTTCAGTGTCTTTGTTTATTGCTCTCACATTAAATGATGATGAAACAGATTTTTGTGGCCGGGAGGTATCAAATGACTTAAAATACGTTCGCTTAGTAATGGAAGGCTAAAATATGTTATTAGTTTCAGATTTTATTTCCACTTTCCTAACAGTCAAGCATTAATCGCCTTGTAGAACAATGAAGTTATTTTTGTCAGTTTGCTAAAGAGATTTGGCTTTTATTAATCTTTTTTGCTGAGGCAGTCAATTTATTTGAAAAGAAGTGTTTAATTTCACACTCTTGGCTGGTTTCAACTGTTCGCTGCATTTCAAGTGCACATATGGCATTATACCATAATAAAGAACCAAACATGAGATAAGACAGCACTGGTACTCCAAGAAAATTTTCATCTGAATATGGACATACGAATGTGCACTTTAAGCCGAATTATGCATTTTAGTGTGGTTCACAAAATTCCGATGCTCATGAAGTATCCTCTGATGTCTTGTTTCTTTTATGACATAATGTAAGATATTTTAATGTTTTACATGTACGAACATATGGGCTTCCTACGTCATCGTAGCTGCACGAGCACGGTGACGCTTGTTATCTGGCGCTCTCTTGCAACTGCTGAAATGAACCTATTTCTAACAGGTCGCGGGAAAGTATTGCGAATGGTGGTTTGAAAAGCGTTAGATTCAAAGCCAATTTCTTTTTGCACAAGATGAAGTATGTGCAAGAATGTACAATGAATTTCTTAAATCACAAAGCCTTTTACTCTCATTTAAAAATCAACTCTTTGGGGATGACCATTTAGAAGAATTTCGAGCCCAGATCAGACATTTACATCGTTATTAAAAATTTTACTGTCGCATTTGTCTGATGTATCTTAATTTAAACCATGAACTTTTCTTATGTGCATGTTTGCGTTACATAAGAGTGATCTTGCTATTGGCTGACTACATCACGTGTCCTATGCTGTCATCAGTGGGCGAGATCAAGTGACATGAGCTATGACTGGCTTACAAAAGTGCATCACAATCTCGATTTCAACGCTTCAGAAAGTGACATACGGTGTTTGGTGGAGTTCAAATTTATACCTTCAAATACGAAAATATGTGGGATTTTTTTTGTCCAGATATACACCCTGTAAAAACATTTGTGACATGTAACTCTTCAGTTTCCCCCAGTGTATTTGATGACAAAATAATTCATGGGAATTTGACAAGCTCGCAGTATCCAGCAGCAATAGACCATGTTACCATCAGCAGGTACATTGATGAAGCAAACCTGGTGATGGCAGGTTGTTTGATTGTGAAATATTGGGCTTGTTGGTCAGAGATATTTGCTCTAAATCTATTAATTACTTTGCTATACATCCATTAATTACTTTGTTTCTGTACATTCCTTGCAGTAAATTCTATTATGGGCAATTCTACAGCTCTAACTACATTCATTCTGACATGCAAAATGTGGACTATTTAGCTAATTAAAGATAATTGTTCACTGAACAATAGTTGCTACTGCAGAAATGTAGTTCAGCTTCTTTGCAAAACTAAAATTGTAACAAATTGTCAGGTTTATTTCATATTCATACACATAATTACAAACACACTGCAAACCACTGTGAAGTGTATGCAGAGGGAGCTTAGCATTGTACCACATGTTAAGGTTTCCTTACATTGCAGTCACATATATCAGGTTTGCACCAAGTTCTGGAGATCAGGGAATTTTAAACGTATCAGGAAAATTTTTAAAAATCTGTGGAAAAATCTTGTTTTTGTCTCAGTAGATGAAATGGTTTGTTTACTGAGATGTCGTGCATTGTCGCTGGTGGGGTGCAGCTGAGTATGTGTGCCTCTTCCCTACTCCCTTGTTCATACTGCTTCTCCCCTTTCTGCCACTTCTTGGCTTGCAGTCAGTGCTGTCACTACATCTTGTTGTTAGCCTAGCAGCTGCCAATGAGAAGCAGAGAGGCATTGACGAGTAGTTTGTTTGGATTTGATTCTCAGTCTGTTGACAGACTGTCTGGAGATGGCAATCATGTGCCCCTGAGTTGTGTCTGAGTGATTGTGTGAATGTATGTGTGCTCTCATTTTTTAACAAAGGAAATGACAAAAAATTTAGTTCTGAGAGTGAGATTGTCTTTTATGTGTGCCTGTCTGCAGTTCAGCGATCATCTTTACAGTGAGTTGCTACCTATCCTCACTAGTACTGAATCTGAGTATTTGCACAAGTTAACTGTTGCTTGGATTGATCACCACAATATTTCATTAACATGGTGTCTGTGACACATGAGTAGCTGGCCACGTGAGTGTACTTCTGTGATGGGCCAAAACCACAAGCCATTTCTGTGGGTATCTAATGGATCAGGCCTGCCGTTCTGAAGCCCATCATTTCCCACTAATGTGCAGACCCTGCCTGTCAGATCTAGTCTCGCCAATCTGCCCACAGGCCAGGTACTGTGTGTAAACTTTAAGATGGCAGACCTCTCCCTAGTCCTGAATCACAAGTCGGTAAACATCAGGAGGCTTCGGTAGGCACGCAGTTTCGACTGCTGCCAACATTACGTAGTGTTGTACAAGGTATCCATTGTCGTCTGCTTTGTTATTGTTTTGCGCTGTACTGTTCTGTGTGTTATTATTGTGCAGTTGTGCTAAACATTATCAAAATGAGTGAAGAGGCAGTTGCTGGCCCATCTCAGGAGTCACCAACATCCCCTACCGGTAGGCCTACGGTTAGAAGAAAACCAGTATTACGTAGCGATGCTCGCAAAATTATATTCCGTGTGATTGAATGCTGCAAAAGGGAAAGGGAGCAGAAAAAATTGCTTCTCCCCATTTACAAATCTTCAGTGAGAACTGCTACATACACAGGACAAAGCACGCGTAGCATTCGAAGATTCAAACAGTTTTCCAAGAATCATCCTAGCGTATCACCACAAACGCCTGGCAAGAAAAGGTGAGTTTCCATTTCAAATATTTTGTTCACGATCACTTTGAAGGAGCCCCCTGTTTCGTCCGAATTACCTTATATTTCATTTTTCCTTGCTACTGTATTGCTTTTGTATGGAAACACCACTGGTTACTGTATTATTTTGAAACACATTCATATTACAGTACATTTCCAAATAAAAAAAAAAAAAATACATGCAGTGCAGAAGGCATTTTCTTATAAATCTTCCTCTCTCTTTTAACTTAGGAAAAGAAGGGCAGAAATCGAAGTAATGATTGATAGTTTCAACCAGCATGTCATTCGCGACACGATAGCGGAATTTTATTCAGTGCGGAAGATTGTGCCGAGCCTGCGAACACTGCTTCCAGTTTTGCACGACAAAATAGGATGGAAGTGGAGTATTGTCTCACTGAGAAAAGTACTTTTGTCTATGGGATTTATATGGCGTAAGGTGGAAAACAAAAGGAATGTGTTGTTAGAACGTCCAGACATTGTGCACTGGCGATCTCGTTTCATGGTTTGTGAACGCATAGTAGACAAACACACACACATATATATATATATATATATATATATATATATATATATATATATATGAATATAATAGAGGGAAACATTCCACGTGGGAAAAATATATCTAAAAAGAAAGATGATGAAACTTACCAAACAAAAGCGCTGGCAGGTCGATAGACACACAAACAAACACAAACATACACACAAAATTCTAGCTTTCGCAACCAATGGTTGCCTCGTCAGGAAAGAGGGAAGGAGAAGGAAAGACAAAAGGATATGGGTTTTAAGGGAGAGGGTAAGGAGTCATTCCAATCCCGGGAGCGGAAAGACTTACCTTAGGGGGAAAAAAGGACAGGTATACACTCGCACACACACACACACACACACACATCCATCCACACATACACAGACACAAGCAGACTGCTTGTGTCTGTTTATGTGTGGATGGATATGTGTGTGTGTGCGAGTGTATACCTGTCCTTTTTTCCCCCTAAGGTAAGTCTTTCCGCTCCCGGGATTGGAATGACTCCTTACCCTCTCCCTTAAAACCCATATCCTTTTGTCTTTCCTTCTCCTTCCCTCTTTCCTGATGAGGCAACCATTGGTTGCGAAAGCTAGAATTTTGTGTGTATGTTTGTGTTTGTTTGTGTGTCTATCGACCTGCCAGCGCTTTTGTTTGGTATATATATATATATATATATATATATATATATATATATATATATATATATAAAGAAAGATGATGTGACTTACCATACGAAAGCGCTGCTTTAAGGCCAGATCAGCAAATTGTTCAGATCGTTGCCCCAAAAAGTACTGAAAAGGCAGCTGCTGCTCTTCAGGTTTCAGGTGTTAGTCTGGCCTCTCTGCAGATACCCCTTGTTATGGCTGCAACTACAGTATGGCTGTACGCCCACCTCGGCAGGGTTCATGATTCATGGGGGAAGTTAAATGTGAAGAAACAGGTATAAGGTGTCACTCAATCATATACTGGATAAGATTTTTATGTTTTTATTTAGGGTCTCCTATCAGATCAGTACAATAGTTGGAGTGAGAGAAAGGGAAGCCGTAAATTAGAACAGCATGCCTCCCTCCACCTCAAAAAACTATCCAATCTCCTGGTTTCCCACCTCCGGAAAGGCAACTCACTCACCCTTCACAACCTTTCCAGCAAACCTCAACCTCCTCTCATTGCACACAAACCCAGTCTCTCCCATCTACTCGATCTCCCACTTCCAGCTCCACTCCCTCCAAAACCTCAAAATTCCGATCAACACAGTCTGGAACCACAACACCCTAATTCAGTAGTTAACCTTTCCTCCAAACCTCTCTCCCAATCCGAAACCTCTGTCCTATCCAAAGGCCTCACCTTCAGCCCCACTCCCAGATTCAACCAAACAGCCCTCGTCGAAGATTTACTGTCCTACACTCGTACTCTCTGCTGGAAATATCACTTTGCCACGAAGAAAAATGATCCTAATCCTACTCCTAATGATCCAACTCCCCAAGACACCATCCAAATTGAACCCTGCCTGGAACAGTTCCGTCCTCCGTCACAGCGGGACCCACCTCCTCTTCCTCAAAATCTTCCTCTCCAAACCTTCCAGGAATTTCTGATTTCCAGCCTTGCATCTCAATCCTTCTTAAAAAACCTTAATCCTACACCCAACATCACCACTGCTGAAGCCCAGGCTATCCGTGATCTGAAGGCTGACCGATCCATCGCCATTCTTCTGGCGGACAAGGGTTCCACGACCGTGGTACTTGATCGTCGGGAGTATGTGGCTGAGGGACTGCGTCAGCTTTCAGACAACACCACATACAAAGTTTGCCAAGGTAACCCCATTCCCCATGTCCAGGCGGAGCTTCAAGGAATCCTCAGAACCTTAGGCTCCCTGCAAAACCTTTCACCTGACTCCATCAACCTCCTGACCCCACCGACACCCCGCACCCCTACCTGCTACCTTCTTCCTAAAATCCACAAACCCAATCATCCCGGCCGCCCCATTGTAGCTGGTTACCAAGCCCCCACAGAAAGTATCTCTGCCTATGTAGATCAACACCTTCAACCCATTACATGCAGTCTCCCATCCTTCATCAAAGACACCAACCACTTCCTTGAACGCCTGGAATCCTTACCCAATCTGTTACCCCCGGAAAACATCCTTGTAACTATTGATGCCACGTCCTTATACACAAATATTCCGCACGTCCAGGGCCTCGCTGCGATGGAGCATTTCCTTTCACGCCGATCACCTGCCACCCTACCTAAAACCTCTTTCCTCATCACCTTAGCCAGCTTCATCCTGGCCCACAACTTCTTCACTTTTGAAGGCCAGACATACCAACAATTAAAGGGAACAGCCATGGGTACCAGGATGGCCCCCTCGTACGCCAACCTATTCATGGGTCGCTTAGAGGAAGCCTTCTTGGTTACCCAAGTCTGCCAACCCAAAGTTTGGTACAGATTTATTGATGACATCTTCATGATTTGGACTCACAGTGAAGAGCAACTCCAGAATTTCCTCTCCAACCTCAACTCCTTTGGTTCCATCAGATTCACCTGGTCCTACTCCAAATCCCATGCCACTTTCCTTGACGTTGACCTCCACCTGTCCAATGGCCAACTTCACACGTCCGTCCACATCAAACCCACCAACAAGCAACAGTACCTCCATTATGACAGCTGCCACCCATTCCACATCAAACGGTCCCTTCCCTACAGCCTAGGTCTTCGTGGCAAACGAATCTGCTCCAGTCCGGAATCCCTGAATCATTACACCAACAACCTGACAACAGCTTTCGCATCCCGCAACTACCCTCCCAACCTGGTACAGAAGCAAATAACCAGAGCCACTTCCTCATCCCCTCAAACCCAGAATCCCCCACAGAAGAACCACAAAAGTGCCCCACTTGTGACAGGATACTTTCCGGGACTGGACCAGACTCTGAATGTGGCTCTCCAGCAGGGATACGACTTCCTCAAATCCTGCCCTGAAATGAGATCCATCCTTCATGAAATCCTCCCCACTCCGCCAAGAGTGTCTTTCCGCTGTCCACCTAACCTTCGTAACCTGTTAGTTCATCCTTATGAAATCCCCAAACCACCTTCCCTACCCTCTGGCTCCTATCCTTGTAACCGCCCCCGATGCAAAACCTGTCCCATGCACCCTCCCACCACCACCTACTCCAGTCCGGTAACCCGGAAGGTGTACACGATCAAAGGCAGAGCCACGTGTGAAAGCACCCACGTGATTTACCAACTGACCTGCCTACACTGTGATGCATTCTATGTGGGAATGACCAGCAACAAACTGTCCATTCGCATGAATGGACACAGGCAGACAGTGTTTGTTGGTAATGAGGATCACCCTGTGGCTAAACATGCCTTGGTGCACAGCCAGCACATCTTGGCACAGTGTTACACCGTCCGGGTTATCTGGATACTTCCCACCAACACCAACCTATCCGAACTCCGGAGATGGGAACTTGCCCTTCAGTGTATCCTCTCTTCTCGTTATCCGCCAGGCCTCAATCTCCGCTAATTTCAAGTTGCCGCCACTCATACCTCACCTGTCTTTCAACAACTAATTTGCCTCTACACTTCTGCCTCGACTGACATCTCTGCCCAAACTCTTTGTCTTTAAATATGTCTGCTTGTGTCTGTATGTGTGGATGGATATGTGTGTGTGTGCAAGTGTATACCTGTCCTTTTTTCCCCCTAAGGTAAGTATTTCCACTCCCGGGATTGGAATGACTCCTTACCCTCACCCTTAAAACCCACTTCCTTTCGTCTTTCCCTCTCCTTCCCTCTTTCCTGATGAGGCAACAGTTTGTTGCGAAAGCTTGAATTTTGTGTGTATGTTTGTGTTTGTTTGTGTGTCTATTGACCTGCCAGCGCTTTCGTTCGGTAAGTCACCTACACACACACACGATGTGACTTACCGAACGAAAGTGCTGGCAGGTCGATAGACACACAAACATACACATGAAATTCAAGCTTTCACAACAAACTGTTGGTAAATCACTTACTCCAGTCCTGTAACCCGGAAGGTGTACACAATCAAAGGCAGAGCCACGTGTGAAAGCACCCGCATGATTTACCAACTGACCTGCAGGTTTCCTTGAGAGCTACATCCACCTGTTTGGCATGAGTTGAATTATACCAAACAGGACAGGCATACTCTGCCGCAGAACAGCATAGTGCCATTGCAGATGTTCGGATTGTTTCAGGTTGACTCCCCCACTGTTATCCGGTCAGTTTCCGTAGGAGATTGTTCCTGATGGAGACTTGGTCTTAATGAAACATATATACCATTTGGCTTGCTTTTCCATCTAAAAACAGTTCATTACAAAAGATGTTGATGTTAGTACTTAAGATTTTTGCCCACAAATTTAGGAATGCAGAATTCCTTACTTTTTTTTGTGTGTGTGTCTTTACTTATCCTTCAGATCTCAAAATTTGTCGGGGAAAAATGCTAAAACTTGTCTGGAAATAAAGAAATTTCACTTGGGGAAACTCGTAGCAACCCTGCATATGGACTGCAGGAAGAATAGCAGCCTCTGTGCACAAAGTAGCCTAATCTTGTCGTCATGGTTCCTATGAAAATGATATGTAGGGAGGCTCAAGTTTATTTTGTAACTTAACATAGGTTCTTGACACTTCAAACTTATAATGCTCATAGTGAACTCCTGTGAATATGCTCAATATCCCCTGTTAGCCGTATCTGGTATAGGTCCCACATTTGAATTGTTTTCCAATGTGGACACAAAAGTATTTTGTAAGCAATATCTATGGTACACTGACTAGGTTTCCCCAGTATCCTACCAATTAACTGAAATCTGCCACCTACTTTACTTATGGCTGGAACTGTTTGGTAATTAAATTTCATATCCGTGCAAATTATTACACGCAGTTATTTCTATGAGTTGACTGAGTCCAGTTAAGAGTTATTAATATTCTCATAGAATTATACATAATAACAAATATAATTAAAACTGTGCTTTGTCAGATTGTTTTGGTGCAGTGTTAAAGAGAACGTTATTAACAAAACTTTTTTCCAGGGGCAACAATCTTTCAATAGTGTAACTCGTAATTAATTAACTCCAAAAACAGCCTCTCCTGTCTTTCCTGGCAGGCACTAATTGTCAGTTACAGGTCACTGCAGAACCATACGCTTGATGCCGTGTGGCCGCAGCAGACACTCACGCCGAAATCTGTGAGACTGGCCAGATGGTGAAATATCCATAACTAAGCATGCCACAGTCAACATGCTATTAAAGGCTCCAGATTTGTTACTTTCATGCCTTTTTTCTCTTTGCAGCAATCCAGTTTCTATATTGTTCATAAATTATGTTGAAGCTAATGATACAACCCATCTAACCACAAATGTGCTTTCATTAGATGCACTTATGAGTTAATGGCTCAAAACTTTCTTCTGATTCTGGAAATGTTGTACCAGTAGGTCCCACAACACTGTGATGTATTGCTTCACAATTACTGTCCATTGCTAGTTTAATTTAATTTTATCTCCAACCAAGCCTCGATTCTTGGAGGATTGTTCCTGTTATCTTGCTTCAAAACTACGTTTGTGGACAGAATTATCGACACTTCACAGTTATGATCCTCACGTGCCTCACTTGATGTTTTTGATGAAGTGAAAACATATTACTAATAAGAGCTGAGCATTTGTAATTTAATCACCTTCAACTTAGTTCAAAAATTACCTCCAAAGAAGCAAATATAGTCGATCAGTACAAGGGGAATTAGTACTGTAAAATACTAGCTTTTTCTGACGGAATTCTGTGGCGAGCTGCCATGTCTTCTGGACCTTCTATGACCCCATGAAGGCAACCTCCACAGAGACAGCCAAAATTTTGATTCTTCTGACAGATTCCAGAAAACTACGACATGGTAACCAAGAAATTTTTCAAATTTTCTTTTTTTTATCGAATTAAAATTGAGTTGTCAAGTTCAAATTTCCATTACTTTTAATTTTGGTATGTAGCTAACTGACAAACTTGCTGAAAATATAAAATATAACAATGAAAATAATCAATTTTTGAATATATAATGTAATTGGAAAAGCACTCCGTCTTCAGGCCACAAGGGGCCCATCGGGACCATCTGACCGCCATGTCATCCTCAACTGAGGATGGGGATAGGAGGGGCACGTGGCCAGCACACTGCTCTCCCGGTTTTCTTTGACTGGAGCCACTACTATTCGGTCAAGTAGCTCCTCAATTGGCATCACGAGGCTGAGTGCACCCCGGAAAATGGCAACAGTGCATGGCAGCCCGGATGGTCACCCATACAAGTGCCGGCCATGCCCGATAGTGCTTAACTTCAATGATCTCATGGGAACCGATGGATCCCCTGTGGCAAGGCCGTTGCCAGTATACTGTAATTTGATAGATAAAAAAAATGTAGTCACCAAGCAATGGGAGTACACATATATAAAAAAAGTCTTACGTATGCAAGCTTTTGGAGCCAGTGGCTTCTTCCAGCAAAGGGGTTGAAAAGGGAGGAAAACGGGAGAGTTTGGAAAAGTCACTCAGAATCCCAGATCAGGGGAGACTTACTGGACATGCTGAGAATGCAAGACTGCCTGTTGGGAACTGCACCCGATGAGATTTCAAAACCTGAGAGCTTAAAGGTGGAAGGCAGGGTAATATGTAAGACAGAGATTACTGCTAATAAATCGTACACGAGTTGTTAAGAACAAAAAAACTAAGTGCATTGTGTGTGATAGAGGTGAGAGGGGGACAGGAAAAAATGGACAGGTCAGAAAATGGAAAGTTGTAGAAAACTAAAATGTAGAGAAGAAAGGAGTAGTTACTGTGAATAAATGCAGAGATGGAAGGAATTAATGTAAATTAAGGCCAGATGGGTGGTGACAACCAAGGATATGTTGTAGTGCTAGTTCCACCTGCAAAATTCTGGGAAACTAGTGTCTGGGGAAGAATCCAGATGGCATGTGTAGATAAACAGGCACAAAGGTCATGACTGTCATGTTGAAGAGCATGCTCTGTAACATGATTCTGTGTGTTGTCAAGTCTACACCCTCTGCATATGCCCATTAATCCTAACTGATAACTTGGTGGTACTCATGCTGATGTAAAAGGTCAAACAGTGTTTACCTAATAGCTGGTATATGACGTATCGTTTCACAGGTGGCTCTCCTTTTGATAGTATGTGTTGCAGGGCTGATATAGGTGGTGGTAGGAGAGTGCATAAAGCAAGTCTTAAAGTGGGGATGGTCACAGGGATAGGAGCCATAGGGTAGGGAGGTGCGTGCAGAAGGAGCAAAGGGTATGACAAGCATGTTGCAAAGATTGGGAGGGTATGAAAAGTAGTGTAGTGGGCAAAATCTCGGACATAGTGGATCTCATTTCAGCGGCTGGGCGAGGTGAGAATGGTGGTGTATTGCTGTAAAGAGTCTGCATCCAAACAAGTACAGTTGCCTCGAATGCCGAGACTGTATGGGAGGGAATGTTTGACATGGAAATGATGGCAACTGTCAGAATGTAAGGAGTGTCACTTGTCAATAGGTTTAATGTAGACAGAAGTGTGCAGCTGGTATTCAGTGAGGAAGAGATGAACATCAAGGAAAGTGGAATGGGACCCAGAATAGGACCATGTTAAATTTAATTGGAAGAAGGTATTTAAAGATCCAGAAATTTTAATAGGCCAGTCTCACCATGAGTTCTATGGCAAAGATGACATCAATGAGAGGATGACCTATTAAAATTCCTGGAGTCTCTAAATACCTTCTCTCAATTAAATTTCATATGGTCCTATTCCGAATACCTTGCCACTTTTCTTGATGTGATACCATCCTCACCGAAGGCTAGCTACACACTTGTGTCCACATTAAAGCTACTAAAAAATAACAGTACTTACATTTTGACAGTTGCCGTCCTCTCCATGTCAAACATTCCCTTCCATACAGCCTTGGCATTCAAGGCAAACATATTTGTTCAGATGCAGGCTCTTCACAGCAATACACTGCCATTCTCACCTCGTCCTTTGCTGAATGTAATTACCCCACCAGCCTAATTTAAAAAAAGAAAAAAAAGTTTGGAGCACTCCACTTGTCACTCAGTATTACCATGATCTTGAATGTACTAATCAGCTAGTTCGACAAGACCATGACTTCCTAAAGTCGTGCCCTGAAATGAGATCCATTCACTACACCTAGAATAACTTTTCATCACCCTCTGAGTCTTCACAATATCCTCCTCAGACTCTATGGTCCTTCTGCACCCATCTCCCTACCCTACGGCTCCTACCCCTGTGACCATCCCCATTGCAAGACTTGCCCTTTGCACCCTCTTACCATCACCTATACCAGCCCTGTAATTGGCAAAAGATATACTATCAAAGGAAGAGTCACCTGTGAAACTACATATGTTTTATACCAACTGTTATGTAAACACTGTTCGACCTTTTACGTCGACATGACTACCACTAAGTTATCAGTTAGGATGAATGGGCATAGACAGAGGTTTTAGACCCAGAAACACACAATATCCTTTTACAGAGCATTTTCTACAACATGACAGTCATGACCTTGGTGCCTGTTGCGCCACATGTGCCATCTGGATTCTTCCCGCAGTCACCAGTTTCTCAGAACTCGACAGGTGGGAACTAGCACAACAACTTGTCCTTGATTCTCACCACCCAACTGACCTTAATTTACATTTATTCATTCCATCCCAGCATTTACTCACAGTAATTACTCCTTTCTTCACTCCATTTCAGTTTTCTGCATCTTTCATTTTCTGATGTGTCTATTTTTCCCCGTGTTCCTCCCACCTCTGTTGCATACAATGCAGTTAGCTTTTCACTATTATTAACTCGTGCAGCGTGTTTTAGTAGTAATCTTTATCTTGTATGTTAGTCTGTCGTCCACCTTTAAGCTCTCAGGTTTTCAAATCTCATCCAGCTCAGTTCCCAACAATTCAGTCTTCCCTTCTCATTACATATAGTAAGTCTCCCCTGATCCAGAGTTCTGGGTGACTTTTCCAAACTCTACCCCTTTTCTTAAACCTCTACTGTCCTTTTTCTTCACTCCTCTTCCTTCCCCTTCAGTCCTGCTGCTGGAAGAAGGACCACTGGTGCCAAAAGCTTGTGTATATGAAACCTTTTTTTGTGTTTTTTCTGCTGCTGCTTGCTGAGCAGATTTTTGAAAATATATTTTGCTTGACTGCATCATATTTTATTTTCACATGAAGAGTGCAATAAGTAGTGCAGCTTCTTTCTCGTTGGCTGGTATCTTATCACTTGTATCCAGTCTCGTCAATTTTGGTAAGAGTAAATTTAAATTTCAGACCTTGAGTATGTAACACTAGTGTACAGAACAACAGCATGGGTACCAGAGAACAGGTCACCATGTTAAGTACTCAAATTTCAGTGCCCAAGGAAGGAGATATTTACTAAGAACCCATTGTCGACAGATTGAACAGATCATTGTCAAGAGAGACATAGACTAAGCTACTAAGTAACATGCTTATATTGTAAATGGGAATACATGAAAACATTTTTTGATATTATAGTACATTATTAACATAAGTGCAGGAGTCATTTTATATCTGCTTCTTGAACAACTTTTACTTTGGCCACTTTGCAATGAAATTGATTTTTCATAGTAGACATCCCAGAAGTGAGTAAGTTAGGACAATAATAACCTCACTTTTGAATGCCCTAAACCAACAGTTATAACAAGTGATGAGAACCACCTTTAACAAATTACGATAATTGAATCCTTAAGTTTGAACTCAGATTTCTAACATAGAACTCTCTCTCAGTGATGGACGCTCAAATAGGCTGTTGGATACTTTCCCTAAGGAATGCTTAATAAGATGAGCACCATCTTCAGACACAGCGCATTTGCTATACATATACCTCAGTGTCTACAGTTCATACGAAAATTGCATTGCTACAAGATCTGACCTCCATCCTCTCTTTTGTGATGATAATATACTTGGGTACTGATAACCTCGCCGTTGAGCATCCAATGTCACAAAACACAATAGTAGTATGCTTAGTACATAGTTTTTGTAAGCTTTGCAGTGTTACAAGCAAAAGAAAGTTCAATCAGTTATACAATGCATTAGAACATTTGGCTCACACAAATTTTCTCACTGATTACATAAGAAGGTCAACAGTTTTTTAACTGTGGCCTACAGGTTTTGTCTTATTACTTATATTATGGCTCATTTTCAACATGTGTACATCATTCACTGAATTGTTTTGGGCATACTACAATATGAAGTGACCTTCAGCTTCATAAGAAATTTAAATCTGATGACAGAAAAAGATTGACATAACACTAAGAGATGTCCAGTATTATGCGAGACTGTTGAAATAACACTGTTGCTGAGTGATACCCATTTAAGTTTGAAGAGAGTATGATTCTTCAACGAAAAATTGTTTTCATCATTCACCTCATTTTTAGATATTCTAGGGAATACTTTTCAATTTTTTTTTTTTTTTGTTTTTTGTTACAGTGCTTTTTTTATTGCCCTTAACATTTCAGAAAAATTAAAACACATCAATACCATTTGAGCTTTGCCACTGTAATAGGCAGCCTCAGAGTTGTAATGGCCTATTAGACACAGACATAGGGTCATTTCTGCACCTGAAAGCTGCTGCTTCTTACATTGCCGCCACGACTCATTAATATCTCCAGGCAGGCAGCACGTCAATTGCGACTAAAAATTTCATTTCTTCAGTAATGGTTAACAGGGTCTTGGCACTGTTGAATTCCAAGTTATTCCACCAACAGTGCTGGCATTTCCTTGCAGAAGCTGCAATATGTTTACAGCTCAGAGTGTGCTGTGCGATCTTGTAAGTAGTTCTGTACTCTCCTATTATGCAGAAGTGATATACTGTAGCAAAGTATAATTTTTACATTAAATTTTGTGTGCTGAAAAGATTCTGATTTTAAAAATGCGCTTCTACTTATTGAAGGAACGTGAATACATTGTGTAGAATCTGAAAGCAAAGTTGAAAGTGATTTCCTTAACCACATAAGACTTGGAAAATGTTACAACAGTAATGCAAACTATTTTGCTATTCCCAGCATACGTAACAGCCTACATTGATCATGTTAAATAATTAGTAGGTTTCTGGATCCTATTAACCAGTTGGAACCCTTCTTTATACTACTAAGGAAAAGACCAGTGTAAATCATTTATCCCGTAAATGAGTACAGATTCTTCGTATCACCAATAAATTCCAGTTAGTTTAATACCTTCACAAATATATAAATTGGTACAGAGTGTGAAAATTAAAAGCTTTCGGATATAGTGTTAGGCACATTATTTTCTGTTAAATGTGGGAAATTGCAGACTCGGACATTGAGTAATTTCTAGCCATTTTACAGGGTACAATTTGGCAAGTATTTCTGAGAACTGGCTGTGACTAAAATTCAGGACATTTTGCTGAGAGGGAAAGAAGTTGCAACATCCGCCATTTACATCAGCAAAAGATGTTATTTGACTTAATTCTCAGTGTTCCAGCACACAGAACTGATCTGATACTTTTACTTTACATGTGGCAAGGACTTTAATGACCTCATGCCTGCTCTACAATTCTCCCCCATTTCTTTCTGTCGAGTGCATTGTTTGTCCATTGGATGTTATTCATCCTAGCTGTTTTCTTCCAGATGTTATCTTGCCACCTAATTCTATGGCTTCCCTTTCCCTCACTCCAACTATTGTACTGATCTGATAGGAGACCCTAAATAAAAACATAAAAATCGTATCCAGTATATGATTGAGTGACACCTTACACCTGTTTCTTCACATTTAACTTCCCCCATGAATCATGAACCCTGCCGAGGTGGGCGTACAGCCGTACTGTAGTTGCAGCCGTAACAAGGGGTATCTGCAGAGAGGCCAGACTAACACCTGAAACCTGAAGAGCAGCAGCTGCCTTTTCGGTACTTTTTGGGGCAACGATCTGAACAATTTGCTGATCTGGCCTTAAAGCATTAGCCAACATGGCCTCACTGTGCTGGTACTGTGAACAGCTGAAAACATTGAGAAGCTGCAGCCATTATTTTTTCTCCTGAGGGTATGCAGCTCTACTGTCTGGCTTAATGATGATGGCATTTTCTTGGGTAAAATATTCAGGAGGTAAAGTAGTCTCCCATTCAGATATCCAGGTGGAGACTACTCAGGAGTATGTTGTCATCAGAAAAAGCAAAACTTATTTTATGGGTTGGAGTGTGGAATGTTCGATCCTTTAATCTAATGAGGTAGGTAGGTTATGGAATTTAAAAAGGGAAATAGATAGAATGAAGTTAGATATAGTGGGAATTCGAGAAGTTTGAAGGGAGGAAGAACAAAACTTCTGGTTAGGTCAGCATAAGGTTGGTTAGGTCAATATAAGGTTATCGACACAAAATCTAATATAGGTAATGCGGGAGTAGGTCTAATAATGAATAAGAAAATAGGAGTATGGGTAAGCTACTATGAATAGCATAATGAATGCATTATCATAGTCAAGAGAGACACAAAGCCAACACTCACAACAGTATTACAAGTTTACATGTTAACTAACTCTGCAGAGGTTGAAAGAATATGTGTTGAGATAAAGGAAATTATTGAGACAGTTAATGATGATGAAAATGTAATTGTGATGAACGATTGGAATTCAGTAATAGGAAAAGGAAGACAAGGAAACATAGTAGAACATTGAAAGGGGAAAGAAATGACAGAGGAAGGTAGATTTTTACACAGAGCATAATTTATTTACTCCTAATACTTTGTTTAAGAACCATGAAAGAAGGTTGTACACATGGAAGAGACATTGGGGCACTAGAAGGTTTCAGACTGATTATGTAATGGTAAGACAGATTTTGAAACCAGAATTTAAAGTGTAAGACATTCTTGGGGGCAGATGTGGGCTCTGGCCCTGTTTATTGGTTATGGACAGCAAATTGAAACTGAAGAGATTGCAAATGGTAGAAAATTAAGGAGATGGGACTAGAATAAATTTTAGGGACCAGAGATTGTTCAGTCTTTCAGGGGGAGCATCAGGCAACATTGGACTGAAAGAGGGAAAACAATATAATAGAATGTAAAAGGGTAGCTTTGAGAGAATATGTAGGGAAGGCAACAGAGGATCACATAAGTAAAAAGGCAGGTCCTAGTAGAAATTCCTGATAGCATAGGAGATGTAGATTTTAACTGAAGAAAGGAGAAAATTTAAAAATCCATCAAATGAGGCAGACGGAAGGGAGTATCAGTTGCATTGTTAGCTGCGACAGGCAAAGATGTGCTTTGTTGGTGCTCCACATTTTAACGATTTTGATTGAGATAAACAAACACTGCAGTGTTGTTCCTCAGCATGCCAGTGTAGAAGTGTGCACAGAATCAGCTTAGTGAAAAATCTGTGCAATACATTTATTTATTTAAAACAGCCAACTTAGGACGATGAACTCAGTGTTTAACATCCCATCAGCAATGAGTTCATTAAAGATGAAGCACAAGCTCAGATTCAGTATGCTAACCACTGCGCTAACCTGTTTGGTCCGACTTACGAATTTATCCTTGTGTGAGAACACAACGAGGCTATGGTTGTTACGGTTGCATACGAAGTACCACTGGGCTGTGCCCGTCTGACTTCAGAATGCGTTAAGGGTTTTCGTGAAGGTGGGGGATTGGGGCTGTGTGCATGTTTTCAGTGTGCAAGCTTGTGTTTGGTGTTTTATGTGTGTGTTATTGCTTCCTAAAGTGGTCTGTAAGGGTTAATTTTGGGCGGTTGTGAGAAGCTTCTCGTGGCTCATGTCTGGGACGAAGTTTGTGTTGTTTCATAGAATTTAGTGGATTTGTCCTGAATAAGTGTGTGGCTGGGGTTGGCCTAAAAAGTCTATTATGTGTGTGTTGGGGACATATCTGCCAACACCTGAGTGACACAGAATACTTTGCTCTGGAGACGTTGCAGTCGGGTTTGTGCTGTCTCTGACACCATAGATCATACCTCTGAGCCATACAAGATGATCAGAAGTATGAGTTGGTGCCAGAGGGGAAGTTTGCACTTTATGATTAACCCATCACCTTTCAGCAGAGGATATAACCTACGGGAGAGTGTACAACCTGTGTTTGCTGCAGTGGTCTGCAGTGGTGAGTTGCCTGTTCCAGGTTAGGCTTCGGTCTATTTTGAGGCCCAGGTAAATAACTGAATTCCTCCAGATCAATTCTCTGCCATCAGTGGCGAGCTGACGATAAGGCAGCTTGATTTTAGGGGTGAAATAGATTGCCTGGCACTTGTTAGGATTTATCTTTATTTTCCAGCAGTTACACCACTGTGTTATCTTATCTAGATGTTGTTGGAGGTGGCAGAATATTAGGAGGAGGCTACAACTGCTTCTGTATATGGCCATGTCGTCCACATAGAGATCAATCTCTCTGCCATTCTGCATAGGTATGTCATTTGTGTATATGGTGTAAAGGACAGGATCTAAAACCAATCCTTGCGGGACTCCTGCCACAATCTGCCGTGTCTGGTTGGACTTGTCTCCATTCCTTACGAAGAACTGATGTCCTGTAAGGAAGGAGTCAATGATCCAGGTTACATGAACTGGGCATCCTATCTGGCCTAGCTTATAGATTTGGCCATTGTGCCAGATACGGTCAAATGCTTTTTCTGTGTCCAGGAACACCTCTCCTGTTGCTTCTCTCTTTACCCTGGCCAGACAAATGTGTTCTACCAAGCGAAGGGATTGTTGGATAGTGGAATGCTCAGCATGGAATCCAAACTGTTCAGGCATAAGGATATTGTTTTCAGTGAGGAACTGGTGGAGGGGTGAAAAGATTATCAGTTCTAGGATTTTACTCAGGCCAATTAGGAGAGAAATGGGCCTGTAGCTTTCGGGAAGGTGCAGGCTTTTGTTAGGTTTGGGTATGGTGGTCATCTTTGCAGCTTTCCATGCTGAGGGGAAGCATGTGAGTTTCACACAGTCATTATAAACGCTTGCTGGGTAGGATATGGCGTGAGGGAGAAGGTGTTTTAGACGTGGGGTGCTGACTGGGTTGGGACCAGGGGCTTTGTGGTTACCCTGACATTTGATGAGTGCACATATTGTTGGCTTGTTAGCGGGCACGAATTCTGTTATTGGGCGCGTACTTCTTATCTGAGTCACTCACCCAATGATATGTCTGCTTCAGCGAATCTTAGATTCGCCTCCCACCAACGGCTCCTGTGCTCTTGTAATCTTTGTCTCAGTTGGCCCTCTGGACTCTGCAACAGGCAGAGGTCGGCTGGATGGGTCGCAATAGCACTGTCAGGGAGTAGGTCCCTGGCGTCAGTATCGGTGGCTATCCTAATGCTAGTTACACGAACACAGGCGTGGAGGAAGCCAGTGAATTTCTCAGTGGTTTCATCTAAGACTCCTTCCATCTGAAGTGGGGGAATTTCCTCCATGTGCTCTCCCACCAGGTAGGTATATCTGTCCCAGTTTGTAATCACTTGTGTGTTTGCCATCCTCTCAGCACTGTCTTCATCACTGACAAGATCTAGCCTGTCAGGACTGTAGTCAGAGTCCAGCTCATAGTGCTGTGACTGATGCATCGATATCCAAAATTTTCCCAACAAAACTATCTAGGATATCAGAATTTCTGTCCACATTGCCAGGAATGTCCGTAGGCTCGTCTGTGGCGAAAGGTTGGTGTGCCCCTCAACGAACACCCGCAGAGCCCTGCCACTTGCGTGCGTTCTCAGCACGACAGCCCCAGGCTCTATGTTTCGAATTTT
Source organism: Schistocerca piceifrons (assembly GCF_021461385.2). Classification (NCBI taxonomy): domain Eukaryota; kingdom Metazoa; phylum Arthropoda; class Insecta; order Orthoptera; family Acrididae; genus Schistocerca; species Schistocerca piceifrons. The sequence goes on from NC_060139.1 coordinate 742,349,073, forward strand.
GGTCCCCTCCTGCCAATACATGATTGCCAGCCCTAAGCAGAGCCTAAAGGTCCTGTACAGAGACACATGAAGTGAGGGCGGGGAGTGGCAAGGTGGTAGGCTGAAATGAGTTGCCATAGGTTTTGCCCTATTTTGATTTCTACTCCGGCAGCCTTGATAGTTTGAGTTTGTTGAAGTTCCAAGGAGCAGAAGAACCTTCTTCTCCTGACCAATACCGTTGTCCCGCCGCCTAGGTGGTCCACATGGCCATACTGGTGGATGCTGTAATTTCTGACAGCGAATCGTTCATCAGGCTTCAGGTGCATTTCCATCAAACACATAATATCGATGGTATGCCAGTCTAGAAAGTCTTCCAAAAAGGTTTTTCTAGTTTTAGCACTGTTGGCATTCCAGGTTGCCATTTTTATTCTTCTGGACCTAAGGCGATCCATGAAGGTATGTCGTTAATGTCATTGCTCCTTCAGCTATAATCATAAATTTTGATAGGGCATCAGGCGCAGCTCGAAGCTTTGTCAAGCTGTCCTTAATAGTGTTAAAAAGGGTAATAAAACTGATCCTGAAAACAGTTGCTGCAGCTCTCTCAGCTTGTTAAGAAACATACCTGTGTGAGCGCTGGGGGAATACTGTGGCTGTGTGGCAGCAGTCTCCGTGTTGTGGGGTGGGGAGTGCTGGAGTTCTGGATCGCACAGCTGCCAGGCAGCAGCGGCACGTGATGGGAAAAGCACAGGGTAGGATTCGGGCCCTGGCACATTCGGTCTGTGGCTTTTGACAGCAGCAGAGCTTGAACCTGTGGCTGTGGCTGCGGGAACAGAGCTCGCGGCCATTGTTGTGGCTGCAGTAGCAGTTCGCAGGCACATCAGCTTCAGTGTCATAGGGCAGCAGCTTTAGTTTGCTGGATGGCTGTCACTGTAGAGGCACATTTTGCTGGCATGTCCCAGTTCTTGGTACACATATTAGTGATGTTGGGACCAGAGTATTTGGTGCACTTCTTTGGGTGGTTGCAGTTCTCAGTGCTATGAAAGAGCTGCTTGCTCTCGTGGCTCTGTACAGGGCCTTCAGGCTGCTGATATTTTTCGATGGTTACGTCGCAATGCAGCATGTGTTTCATCGCTTATAGTTCGCAGTTGTTCTGGTCAGGATGTAGTAATGGCTTTGAAGGACACACTTGCTTTTTGCAATCTTCACCTGGTCTTGCCAAGTCGGAGGTGTGTGTTTCTTGCTTGACCTCTGTGACTGTAAACTTGCAGAAGATGAGGTCCACCTTCAGTTCTGCTGTGTCAGTGTCATGAGGGAGCCCTTTAATCACTGCCTTGAATGAGTCACATTCAGTTGTTGGATAAATTTTCATGGTGCCATTTTGGATTGTGGCAATGATTGAGGGGGGGAGGGGGGGTCTTTTCTCTCTTCTGTTTTGGCTGGGACCCTGATGTGGAGGGTTGATCCCTCTTTGCCACAATTTCAGCTGCTTCTGGGGAAGAAATTGGGGCACAGCTGTTGGAGGTGGGGATGTTGGCAACTATGGTCTCCTCCCTAGCTCCATGTCACCTCCTGTAGTGGAACACTCTGAAGCAAGCTGGGTAGGAGCTGGAGGCTTTGTTGCTGGCATCACATCTGCATCTGTTTGTTTGCGTGTTTTAACATTGATGATGTTTGTGGAGGGATGGCTGCAGGAGCCCAGAGACCAAGCACCACAGCGGATTGCATCTTTGAGTTTACCCAATGTGTTTGCAGAAGCAGTTTCTGAAGTCGGAGTACGAGAGCACGGGTATGAGATGAGATGGTGTGCCAATTTAAAGTTCTAGATTTTCATATTTTACTGTTCACGTCACTTCTGCATAATCTTCCATTGGTTGTGTCAATATCCGTTTGTATTGTGAAATTTCAACGATTGGCAGCTGCTGCAAATCAGTGCACTGGAAGAGCTCCCAAGAGTTGTGTACCTGTGGTATGAGAAGTACCTCAATCACTATCCTCTTCTGTGCACCCTGTCTCCTCTGCAGAAAGTACAGGATCTTTCAGTAACCAACAAATTTGAGGTGCTGTTTTTCACTAAAACTGAAACTGAGCCAGTGGGACTCACTTCACCTGTTTTCGGGAAACCAGTTTTCTCCACTGTCAGAAGGAGGCAAACACAAAAGGGCGTCTTTTAATTATTGGCAGTTTAAACGTATGGCGAATGATGGTACCCCTTAGGGAAATGGCAGCAAGGGACAGTAAAGAACAACAGGTGCACACAGTGTGTATACCTGGAGGCCTCAATCAGCTTGTTGATGAGGCTATTCCGGCAGCCATTGAGGGAAGAAGGTGTAACCAACTGCAGATTGTGGTGCACATTGGAGCAAATGATGCTTGTTGTCTGGGCTTAGGTCATTCTTGGGCGATTCCAGCGATTGGCAGAGAAGGTTGAGAAGACCAGCCTTGTGCGTGGAATTCAATAAAGCTCACGATTTGCAGCATTGTCCCTGCAACTGATCATCACCATTTGGTTCGGAGTTGAGTGGAAGAATCGAACCAGAGACTTTGAAGGTTCTGTGACAAGCTAGGCTGTGACTTCCTGGACTTGTGCCATAGTGTTGAGAACCGTAAGGTACCCCTAAATAGGTCAGGTGTGCACTACACATCTGAGGCTGCTACTCAGGTAGCTGACTGGGTGTGTGGTACACAGAATGGTCTTGCAGATTAGGCAACTCTCCATCCAGTCCAGATAATGATAGCTGTAAGAAACCCAGAAGTATCAATGTAAGATCAAAAGAAATGCCTCCCACAGTTGAAAGTATTAAAATGGTAAACTGCTGAAGCATTCGCAACAAAGTACCACAGTTTGAAGTGCTCACGAAAAGCCATGAAGCTCACATAATACTTGGTACAGAATGCTGGTTAACACATGAAATTGAGAGCAGTCAGATTTTTGGGGAAAATTGAAGTGTTTATCAAAAGAATAGGCAAATGGGAAATGGAGGTGGTGTATTTGTCATGGTAGACAAGAAACCCATATCTGCTGAGGTATAAATTGAAGCTGCATGTGAGATTGTTTGGGAAAGACTCAGTATCAGGGGTGGGCGTAAAATGATATAACAGCAGTACAAATCACATAGATTGAAGAAGAAGACTGTAAAAGACGTGGCACCTTTCAGCTGACAAGCCTTGAAGTCGGGGCATGGAGCAATCCAATGTGTATGCTAACGTTAGAAATAATTTTTCCTCGCCAATAATTTATTTCATTTTAGATTCTGAGAGACTGTGCTGTTGTTTTATTATTTGTTCTTGGGCTTTTATATCAAAAGGATGGATTTAGTCTTTTTCTCCCTGAAAGCTAACAATAACTTTCATCATACCAATTACAATCAAATAATAGTTTTGTAACATATGCATTTTATTTAGGCATATGCCAGTTCCAGTTGTTCTGCATTCGGTCAAGACAGTGCATCCATACACTTATGTTATAACTGCTTTAATCATGCATTGTTCTTTTTCAGATCCACCAAATAAGAGAAATACTGATTGACTGTAACCATACTAAAATTTTTACATGTTAAGGACTTAATGATTTAAGTAAACTACAGAAGACAGAATAAATAGTTACTGTAGAAACATTTGTAACAGGAACATAGACTGCACTGTGAAGCAGGGGTTATACATGACGGCTTCAGTAGTATCACATGTGGGCCATCATCGTCAGTTCTAGCTTTTTGTAAAATGCTTACAGCATTATCATTGGTGAGATGCATGTTTTTTCAATCTTACAAGTAAACAAGACTGTTGTGGTACTTATTTTGTAGTCTGGATGTTTGCCATAATTTTAACACAGAAAAAATATTAAAAGACACATGCTTTGTCAAAGATTTATTTATTGACAGATTAAGGATGCATAATGTATTCAGAAACCAATTATCAAGAGATTGTGGAAATATGTTGCCTTCATTGACATTAACATTGTAAGTGCAGATTGTGATCACTGTTTCTTACTGCAACTACCCAATAATTGAAAATGCATTATTCTAAATAACTCGTGTCATTTCCAGACATTCTGTTGAAGAGTCACATGTGATGTATTGACACTCTGATGATTGATATAAATAATAATTCCTCAAAGAATATTCTTTTTTCTCTCCAGTGAGTAATAATACGTCACTGCTAAATCACTCAACTGAAGATAGCCATTTAGTACTGGATAAATGGCAATAGACAATGCAAAGCAGCAGCCATGCAGTTAGTAAGCAGCATTCCAGGAGGTCCCAGTGGTAGCAGCAGTGACTGTTTGGCGCTGTCCTGGTCTGCAGGTGTTGGTATTGTTGGCAGCGCGTTGCTTGCGGTGGACTCGTAGATGCTTGGCCAAGTGGTCGGAGCGTGTAAATGCCTTTGCACAGGCAGGGCAACGGTATGGCTTGACACCTGCATGTGATCGCCGGTGGCGTGCCAGCTCGTCTGAGCGTGAGAAGCGCCACCCACAACCCGGCCATGAGCATGCAAATGGCTTCTCACCTGTGTGCCTGCAACAACCAACACACAGCATTTAGTAGCCTTAAGTCTTACTAGATAGCATACGTGACATACATATTAAGCGAATGTTGATGTCTTTTGTATAATCATAACTGATATTGATACTGCTGGAGATGTATTCAACATTTATGCTTATTACTAGAACTTAATTATCAGTGAAATGATGCACAGCGTCAAACAATGGCAACTACACAGCTACTGCACGCTTTATTCTGTACAACTGAGGTTGGCAGAGACCAATAACAAAAAAGTAGCTGCCTGAAGTCTTTCAACTTTTATCCATTCCGAAACAGGAAGCCCAGTTGCCAAGACAATGTGTGTGCATTGGCTTTTCTTTCACCAGGGGTGGTACCATGGTCTGAAACTGCAAAATGTGACGATAGATTCATAAGTATAGCAACTGACTGTGAAAAGACAACACTTTTTTATTTCACCATGCCAGTACTAGTAGTCACAAATCTTCTAATGCTACTGTTGTAAGTTTCAAGTAGCCACAGCATACAACAGTTAATATACAGCTAACTGAAGTGTTATATTACATATAATGTAGAAGACAAAGAAAAACAAGTTTCATGAATGATGGAATATTTTTGGGTTTCCAGTTAAAATGATTATTCAGTTGTGCAAACAATATTTTGACCTAGTCATCCTCTCACTTGCTTCTGCAAATGTTGAACTTATATGTGTTTACTGTATGGACCCCTATCAGACCAACATATTTTTTTGGTCTCTGTGAAAGCTGTGTGTTTTCATCTACATGTGTTGGTAATGTCCCCTACCCATAGTTAAGTTCCTATTGCTTGATATGCTCTTTCATTTATGTTCCTTTTTCTGTGACCATACAATTATTTTGCAAAATTCAAATCCCTCATTATGTTCAAACTCTGATGCATGAGATGGCTGTTGAGATCCAAGTAAATTCAGTGCTGAATCCTAAATCTCGCTTAAACTGAAATCTCGAGCCTTGGTCCTATTATGATTTCTTGGTTCACATCTGATATAAGTTTCATTTCTGTTGATCTTTCACTATATGTACTGGTTCTAACAGTGAAATATTCTCTGAGACAATTTTGCATATGTGAAGACACTCTGTTGCTCATATAATGATTATTAGTCAATAATGTGGCATAGAACTGAATACCTTTCAAATATCTAGGAATCTGTAAACTATCTTTTCATCAGCACATACAGTTTGCTCTAAGATCTTGCAACAGATAGGTATCAGTAATATTGGTCTGTAATTCTGTGCATCCCAACTTTTACCCTTTTTGTTAATGGGAGTGACCTGTGGTCTTTTCCAGTCATGGAAGACTATTCACTGTAGAAGAGATTCCCTACAAATATGAGGTTAAAATGGGTTATTCTGCATTGTATTCAATGTAAAATATAAATCAAATTCCATCAGTGCCTGGTGCCTTGTTCACTTTGCATAATCATAAACATTTGTCTCTGTGTGGCAGACAAAACTGAATATGGTAATATCCTCATGCATAAATACGTTTTTAATTTGTATTGTATTCACTTACGGACTTAACATATGACAGAGATTTTTTAGGATTTCCTGATAGATCTTTCACCAAGATTGGATTGTGGAAATAACTGTAGGCATCACATGTAGTCTTATTTATTGATGCAAGATTTGCTATTAAGTTTTCTATATCCATTTTCCTGTAGCCTCATTTGTGGTGAGAGAGTAGTTGTCCTTGTCTTTTCAGCATTCTTCAAATGGTACGATTAAATGAAGGTAGGTCTTTGCCAACTTTTATTACTTTACCTGGTTTATATTAATTTAGACCACAGTTTATAATGTCTTTTAACTTCAGCCATAGTTGTTCTGCATTTGTCAGATATGAACTAAATTATTTCATTTTAAAGAACTTAGTTCTTATTATAGGAAACAGCAATCTATAATTATTATAAATAAATTGGAAGCAGTCTTGATCGCATAAATTTTTTAATGTGGTGACCAATTTCGATCTTATTATAAGATCCTCTTCAGACCATAGATGTCTGCTGGAGGCGGTGGTGCATGGCTTGTCACGGAAGCTCAGCATTTGTTATGCACATGCATCTTGGAAGGATATGCGGTTCTCAGCGACAGTTAACTATACACAATTCACCGAATCGGTTTAAATGAGATGACAGTGGCTGCTATGACCAAGTTATTCTCCAGTGGTATGCTTCTCTTACATTCCAGTACAAAATCCATGGGTTGATGCATGGCATGACACTTGACAGTTACCTTCCTAGTGCTGACTGCTGGAATGATCACTTCATCCAGCACACATAGTCTCCACACACTCAGATGCGCATCTTCCTGTCCACAGTATCTCATCTAGTCTAGCATAATTCTCGAGTGACCACAATCTATAATTGCCTGAGAAGCTTTCAATAAGTCCCATCCGAGAATGACATCATGACTACACTCATGTAAGACAATGAATTCTAACGGCTCTGTATGGCCACTTATACTCACACGAATGGTACATCTTCCTGCAGGTTTTACATATTTCTCATTAACCACCTTCATCAGAAATGTTTTGTTGTCGACGAATACGGTTTTCTGCAACTGGCGATGGTACTTCTCCGAAATGACTGAATTTGATGCTCCAGAGTCCACAAGAGCTTGGGCTGGTTGGCCATCCATGAGGATATCGACGTAGTTTTGTATCATTTTTGTGGCAATCGACGGTGGAGGATTTTTCTCTTCAGCGGCCTCACCTCCAAGGAAGGTCGCACCCATTAGTTTTTCAGGTTGTGGTGGCTAGGTGATCGGCTGGAGCTTCTAAACGGCGATGGAGACCTTGATCGCCGTGTTGGGGAGCGTCCTCTCATGTGGCTAGCTTGCGGCCATGGTGATCTACATCATACTGCATCCACATCTTCTTGTTCATCTTCATCGTCTTGGAGTTGCCGTCGGCTAAGATCGGTCTGCTGCCTTCTGGTGTGGGCATCACCAAATATCTGCTGCCTTTCTCGACAATAGTGCACCACATGTCCTGGTCGTCCACAGGGGAAACATACTGGTTGGTTATCCTGGGTCACCCAGACGTCAGTCTTCCTTGGTGCCCAAACAGGTTTCTCATGCGGCATTGTAGGAATGTAACTCTGCCTGAGTCTCGACTTTTTTACCGTTGTAAAGGGAAATGAAGGACGAGAGATTTGGTTCAATGTCTGTTCTACTTCCTCCCTTATGACCTCTTGAAGTGTGTCTGTTTTTTGCTTGCTGTGCAATCCAAGTGCCTTCTGAACTTCCTTTCTCACTATCTGACGAAGAACACTTGTGAAATCAGTTGCTTCCTCCATCACAGACATCGATAAGACGCTTGGAAGCTGTACAAATTTCTTGCGTGTAATTCTTTTTTGATGCATTGTTTCGATATACTGGCACCATTTTATGAAGTCCTCTGCTGTCGAAACCTCCCTCAGCAACACCCTTCATGAGATCTGCAACCTTATCTTCCTCCTTCATTCTAGGATCCACTATTTTACACTGCTCCAACACGTCTTGAATGTAGGATGCTGTAGTTTCTCCTGGACGCTGTGCCCTTCACTTTAATTTATCTTCAGCCTTGCACTTCTGTCATTGCGTGTTGCCAAAATACTTGCGTAGTTCCACCTAGAATACTTCCCGGCTTGTGAACTTCTCCTCGTTGTTCTCAGCCAAACACACGGTGTCATCCCATTTGTTAAATTAGTCTATAGGCTCATATACCTTCAGTCACTTGTTTGGATCTATGCCATCGTCATCAGAGAACACGGAAGGATGTCTCATGTGGTGGCACACAGACGCTGTCATCGTAAAGTCCTCTTCTTCTTCTATCTCTGATAGATTGTGATCTGTGGAATATGGCTCAAACTCGGGTTTCTCGCCACGTAAACGGCGGCTCTGTCGTGGTCTGATGGGAGGCACTGTGTCATCGATAATGTGCGCTATCACAAGTTCCAATACTCCGCGCCTCCACCAAAATAATGTCACGTAGAAGAAGGTGTTATTACATGAATTACGAACACTAACTTCACTTAACGAAGGTTTATTCAGCACTTACACATACAAGAGCATGGAGCGAGCTGCCTCCGGCCAGAACACACACAGTATATACAGGGTAGTCCATTGATAGTGACCGGGCCAAATACCTCACGAAATAAGCATCAAACGAAAAAAACTACAAAGAACGAAACTCGTCTAGCTTGAAAGGGGAAACCAGATGGCGCTATGGTCGGCCCGCTAGATGGCGCTGCCATAGGTCAAACGGATATCAACTGCATTTATTTAAATGGGAACCCCCATTTTTTATTACATGTTCGTGTAGTACGTAAAGAAATATGAATGTTTTAGTTGGACCACTTTTTTTGCTTTGTGATAGATGGCGCTGTAATAGTCACAAACGTATAAGTACATGGTATCACGTAACATTCCGCCAGTACCGACGGTATTTGCTTCATGATACATTACCCGTATTAAAATGGGCTGTTTACCAATTGCGGAAAAGGTCGATATCGTGATGTATGGCTATTGTGACCAAAATGCCCAACGGGCGTGTGCTATGTATGCTGCTCGGTATCCTGGACGACATCATCCAAGTGTCCGGACCGTTCGCTGGATAGTTACGTTATTTAAGGAAACAGGAAGTGTTCAGCCACATGTGAAACGTCAACCACGACCTGTAACAATTGATGATGCCCAAGTAGGTGTTTTAGCTGCTGTCACGGCTAATCCGCACATCAGTAGCAGACAAATTGCGTGAGAATCAGGAATCTCAAAATGGTGTTGAGAATGCTACATGAACATTGATTGCGCCCGTACCATATTTCTATGCACCAGCAATTGCATGGCGACGACTTTGAACGTTGCGTACAGTTCTGCCACTGGGCACAAGAGAAATTACGGGACGATGGCAGATTTTTTGTACGCGTTCTATTTAGCGACGAAGCGTCATTCACCAACAGCGGTAACGTAAACCGGCATAATATGCACTATTGGGCAACGGAAAATCCACGATGGCTGCGACAAGTGGACCTTCAGCGACCTTGGCGGGTTAATGTATGGTGTGGTATTATGAGGGAAAGGATAACTGGCTCTCATTATATCGATGGCAATCTAAATGGTGCAATGTATGCTGATTTCCTACGTAATGTTCTACCGATGTTACTACAAGATGTTTCACTGCATGACAGAATGGCGATGTACTTCCAACATGATGGATGTCGGGGACATAGCTCGCGTGCAGTTGAAGCGGTATTGAACAGCATATTTCATGACAGGTGGATTGGTCGTCGAAGCACCGGATAGTTACGTTATTTAAGGAAACAGGTTAATGTATGGTCCGCACGTTCACGGGATCTGACGTCCCCAGATTTCTTTCTGTGGGGAAAGTTGAAGGATATTTGCTATCGTGATCCACCGAAAGCGCCTGACAACATGTATCAGCGCATTGTGAATGCATGTGCGAACATTACGGAAGGCAAACTACTCGCTGCTGTGAGGAATGTCGTTACACGTATTGCCAAATGCATTGAGGTTGACAGACATCATTTTGAGCATTTATTGCATTAATGTGGTATTTACAGGTATTCATGCTGTAATAGCATCCGTTCTCAGAAATGATACTTTCACAAAGGTACGTGTATCACATTGGAACACCCGAAATAAAATGTTCAAACATACCCACGTACTGTATTTTAATTTAAAAAACCTACCTGTTACCAACTGTTCGTCTAAAATTGTGAGCCATATGTTTATGAACATTACTGCGCCATCTATCACAAGGCAAAAACCGAGCGAGGTGGCGCAGTGGTTAGCACACTGGACTCACATTCGGGAGGACGACGGTTCAATCCCGTCTCCGGCAATCCTGATTTAGGTTTTCCGTGATTTCCGTAAATCGTTTCAGGCATATGCCGGGATGGTTCCTTTGAAAGGGCACGGTCGATTTCCTTCCCTCACCCGAGCTCTAATGACCTCGTTGTCGACGGGACGTTAAACACTGATCTCCTCCTCTTCCTCCTCCACAAAGCAAAAAAAGTGGTCCAACTAAAACATTCATATTTCTTTACATACTACACGAATATGTAATAAAAATGGGGCTTCCTATTTAAAAAAAAACAAAAAAAACGCAGTTGATATCCGTTTGAACTATGGCAACGCCATCTAGCGGGCCAACCATAGCGCCATCTGGTTTCCCCCTTCAAGCTAGACAATTTTCGTTCTTTGTAGTTTTTTCGTTTGACGCTTATTTCGTGAGATATTTGGACTGGTCATGATCAATGGACCACATTGTATACAGCTACAGAACATTCCAGTACAATGATTGTTGACAGTTGAGGATACTTCGAGAATGTACTTGAACCAAAAATAGAAATTATAATTGTACAGTCCAGGTGAGATTTGAACTCACGACCCTCCATGCAACAGTTTAGTATCATAACCACTGCACCATGGTGCTACTCAGCTTCTACCTCTAATATCATTCTGAAAACCAAATAAATAGGAGTGGAGTCCCGATTAGATACAGCAATCCCAACAATACCATTATTTCACACCTTGTAGTTTCCTTAAAGTTCCTTTCTCCGTAATATTGTACACATTCTTTCTTAGCTTAAATGTGTATTTTCGTGTACTTTACAATTTCATCAATCATTTCCAGGCTATGTATTGTCCATAAAGCCTCTGTTTCGGGTGACCCCTATGGCAACACGTGTAGGCCCAGGCAATATTTTCACAATATTCTTTCTTTTTGTTTCCGAAGTCACATTAGGACATATTTTATTCCATTTATATGTTTTGTCCCTCCTAATAAAAATACCAACAATGGAGAGTGGCTCTTCACGGTCATCATTTGAATCATGGACTTGATCAGAATCTGAATCGTGGTCACTTTGTGTGACCACTCTTCTTCCTCAGAGTCGTCATCGTTTTTGTTGTCTGGTAGAGAGTTGAAATCTGGACCCTCGTTGAGTAACCAATCAAGCTCTTTGTCTGCCAGCTTCCTCTCGCCCTGTACAGTGATATACCCGTTTGTTACGTGTTATCTTTTGATTCGTCTAAAAAGGAACTAAATAGAAGTGAAGGAAAAATTACTTACAGACTATGGTGTACTTTGTACACTAAGATGACACACTCGCAGTTTATTTTAAATTACTGTAGCTCACGTGAACCCATGACAACCCAACTTCTCACTGTGCTAGCTGAAACAATAATGCATGAATATGTAGGGGCTCGCTATTGTAAAACAACAATGCAACTTTGCACGACAATGCTATTTGCGGTTGGCGCACTTTATACACAGGCACGCCCGCTCAAGCACAGGAAAACGGATTGCTAAACATCTAAAACACTAGCAATGGTGCAGCTGATTTATTATATTCAAGTAGTAAAGGAAGAACTGGCAGTTATTTATGGTACCAAAAAAATCAATGTTTTCTTATACAGAACAAAATTCCACCTGGTCACATACCACAAGCCACTAATTTTGCTTTTACCTGAATGACCCATCCAGATAAAAAGCACAATAACTTCAGCAATGGTCTTTGTTATTGACAAAATTACCACTATTAGATCTGATGCTGTCAAACTGCTATATAGACCAATGCCCTTGTTCTGACGTGTCATATCTATTGACTAATTCTGCTCATGAGTTCAATAAGCTATGGGCACTTTATTTTTAGCTAGGTGAAAACATTAGGGACGTGCTGGATAAATAACCAGTGATGATCCAGGAGGTGACTACATAACAGAACGGGACCTCATTACTCCATAAAGTAGTATGTTATTAAGTTTGATTGGCTGGAGCATGTGCCAAAAGCTATGGAACTGGCACTGTGGATTTACTTTCATATGCACTATGGACTCAGTTTTCATGAGGAGGTAGTTCTGCTGGCGTCTAGAGTCTGAGCGACAGGCTGTGTTCCCAACTACATTTCAGCCTCATATCCTCAAGCTATTACATGTAGCACACTGAGTGATATACAGGCATTGAGAATGAAAGCATTGGCAATGAGTTAAGCATACTGGCTGAATTACTAATGGTACCATTGAATATATGGCCCCGGCTCAGCAAACTTGTGTGCAAAGCCATTCAGATTTGCCATGACAGTATTGTAACATCTGCTTCCAATCAGTCACAGAAGCATGTCAACATTCACTTTGGAGACTCATTTAACAACAACCTTCACTGTAGAGGGAATGCCACACATCAGCGTATATGCAATGGTCCATAGTTGCCATCAGCCAAATTCCATAGCTTTCACCACAGGAAGGCAATAACACATTGCTTGCCACTCCTTCGCATACTGTGTTATGTTTCAGAGCAGAATGGTTGGCCAGAACTTCCAAGATGATCTCTGAGGAAACCCTGACAAGCTTCCTTTTTTCATATAGATTCACCCAATATGTAGCCATGATGCAAGGGGTCATTGGTGATTATAAGAGACATAAAATGTTCAAAGTAGTGGCCAGACTTGAGTAACTCTTGTGACACTGTAGTTTGTTCCAGCTCTGTCAGCTAAATGATGTTACACCTCCGATATGACCACGTCAGCCGCTCGAGACTTCAGACTCCCACCGTTGCTGGCTGTGCTTTCCAGCCGGCCCAGATCCAGACTTCACACACTACCTGTCGAAGCTCCTCACCTCCACCTACACCATAGGCCTACCTTGCTGACACCATATGCAATGGACTATGGGGAATTTGTGGAGATTAGCCACTGCCCCAATTGTGAAAGTCCCATCTCTATTAGAAGAACAAGTCAAAGTGTTTCTGATTATGGCATCAGACTCCTATTTTCTTCCGTTTTGTTCGAATGAACTAAACTTGTATTCCTGCCGGAAATTTATTTAATAACTCTATTATTATCGCCAATTGCGAGTGCTAATATGACCTTATTATGAATGCTTTATTCTTTCGCTACAGATTTGAGCTAAGATTATTGTAATTTCCAAGTATTTCGCCGAAATACGGCTCAATTCTTTGTTATGTTCAAAACTGTAAGAATTATTCACAAAATGTTGGATTTCTGTACAAATTATTTACTTCGTTAAATAATAATTGCTTAATTTAGCATTTTCGCTTTCCTTTCGTAGCACCAGTCCCAAATTTCCAATTTATAAATGTTATAGATATTTCTTTACTACATTTTTTACAGTGCCAACGCGATACTCACGAGATTAAATCAAATTATTCTGAATTTCTCGCTAGGCGAGAAGACAATTAGAAATTTCCCTGAAATTACAAAAACATAAATTAACCGTTTTTCAGCATGCTGCTTGCCTACTGACCTTCACTTCAAGCAATAACGGTAAAAGAGTAAAATAAATTAAGAAGTGAAGGATAATATTGTGCGTTCAATAGTATTGTGTGCATTTTTTGATAAAAATAATTTTTATTGCAATGTCAAAAAACGTGGCGTGTGTGTGATACCTCTAATTATTCCACGTACTAATAGTTGTGTGTGAATATTTAAGTATTAAAGGTAACTAGTCTCATGCATATATTTAAATAATAGTAGAACAGAAAATCTAATTGGGATACATTAAGTTTGAAGAAATTTTGCTTACCAGTCATTCAATTACTGAACTATTGCCAATATACGTATATACCATACGCTTGTGTTACATCCATCGTAATTTACACTAGCAGAAGCGTAAATTTCCACAACTGTATAATAATATTCACCCATATTTATAAAATGTACTATAATCAAAAAGATTCAGTATACTTGACGCTCAAAACGAGTGGCTGCAACGTAAGAATAAGTGTGTATAAAAAAATTAAATTCCAATTCCTAATATAATATTTGTATTTCTATTTCTTATATCCATCCGATGTACTGTACCACGACGTGGAAGAAGGTCAACCAATCCTGTTTACGACAAACTGTACATCTCTACAGTAAAAACTCATTAAAAGGAATTTTTTTGCTCTGTCAAGATCGTAACTTTCTTCTATAGCATTTTTTCCTTTGATTCTCTACAAAAAGTAAAATCGTCGTTAGTTGTAGTTTAGCTCAGTGATTTTGGAAGGATGTATTAAGAAAAATCCAATTTGGCAAAAATCGACGTAAGATTGTTTTGCGTGTGAAGAGAACATAAAATGGCCGATTTGGGCGCACAATGATAAAAGAGCATCGTCAGGAAAATTATTTATTGTGTTAACATTATTTATTGTAATTTATGTATGTGTATTACTGTTAAATATTAACATTCGTGTGACGAATTTTTCCCAATTTTTCGAAATTTCATATTATGGTCAAAGCCGGTAAAAAAGAGAATTTACCAATTGAAACCATGGATTCACCATCAGATTTCGAAAATGAAGCGGTAAATCTAAATGATTCACTCATAGATATCACTGCAAATGAGTTAGAAAATCAAACCCCGGACTTGAACATGTCCACCGCGTATTCGGGTATTGCGCAAAATAACGAAATGGTCAATTTAATGGGACGACGGAAGACAGTACTGCGCTTGAACCGCTTACTGCTTTCTTGAAAAAGCAGCCGGAAAAAGAGAGGGAAGCTTTACGCGATCGCGAAAAGAAACAGGAACAATTAGACAAAAAATTAAAAAATGAAATAAAAACCGAATTAGCCAACATCAGGTCCGAGCTAATGAATATGAAGCAAGCGTATGCACCAATTTTGAGCCAAGTCAATAAACTGGACAGTGATATTGAAAACCTAAAAACTTCGCATTCCGCAATAAAGTCGGATGTGGAATCTCAAAATAAATAACCAAGAGATTTTGGATGAACTGCTAGAATCTCGCAAAAGGCAAATAAGTATTGGAATATCCAATTGGATAACCACTACAGAGACGGAAGTTGATGCAAAAATTAATGTTGCCGTCGACAACGCTGTGCAGCGCGTGCGGGAAGATGCATATGCGGAGGCGGGAAATGAACGCTCGCGTCCGAAATTTGGAGAAAACCGTATCGATGGACAGCAGAACGGAAATGAATTTTCCTATGCAACCGCCGAACGACGACAATGCACAAAAGACGACATTCGGGAATGAAATAATTTTCCAAACGCCCGACTTGTCGCCAGCAAAATGTAATTACGAAGACAAACGTATAATGAATTCAGCGAAAATTGAGCAAAGTCTACTCAGGCATCGCCATGTTCAAACATTTGCCGAGGACAAGAAGTCCATTCATCCAATTGTACTTATACGCGCATTCAGGAATGTCTTACCCAGATACTGGTCTGAATATCAAAAAATTCAGTGCGTTATGTCACACATCACTGGTGACGCGGCACTATGGGCCAGCGAAACCGCCGAACTATGTAATAAGCTCGCTGAATTCAAGAAATCTTTCCTTGCAAAATATTGGCCGACAGGACTCTAGGAACGTTTGCGCAAAGAAGTTTATACCCTGGAACTGCACAATCCGAAAAAAGGGAGCTTGCGCAAGTATTCTAAACGATACTGGCCTGAGCCTATCTCACATAAAGAAGTACTACGCATATTAAAGACAAAATTACCGATCAACCTTAGGGAGAAGTTAATAAATGTACCAGATGAAGATTTTGAGCATTTCCTTTCGGTGATCGACTCCTTAGATCTAATCCAAGAAGACACAAAGTCCTACCAAGCATTCACGAATAACTGCAACAATTGTCACAGCGTTGATAACCCGAGTAGTAATGAACAGAGTAAACTTAATCAGCACAGAAAAGGTCAGTACAACAAAACAAATGTGCCTGGTTACAATAATAATCCAAACCATGCTTCGAATGACGCGAACACCGGTTACATAGCCAGTAAATGGAATTATGGCGACAGTAACTCGGGAAACCGTACGAATCATAAGCGCAAGTTCAGAGATGGAAATAATTACCATGATAAAAGTCACCGTGGAAATCAATGGAGCAACAACAACAATCCTCCGATTCAGTCAAACACAAATGAACGGAACAAGAACCAATATCCGAATAGTAGTTACGGCAATCAATGGTCAAACCAGCAACCAATTTTGTGGTTCGGTAACCAGACGCCGAATATAATGCAAGCTGTGCCCGTCATTCCAAACACGAACAGTCAAAATCATATTGACAGTAGTCGTTCTACTGCGGCGCGAGTATGCGAAGTCGTAGAACAATCCGGCCAACAGCAACAATCAAACTAGAGCCGACCGTTCTGAACGGCCTACCGAGCACGGTCGGATCCAGAAGTGGAGGCAACCCCACAATCAACCTGAAAGCACTACGTTACAACGACGGTGCCGACATTAGGGACGAATTATTAGAAGCAGCTAGTGTCTGTAAACATGACGACGAATACATGGTGCAAGCTGCAATTATGGTCACTATTAATGGTGTTAGTGTGGAAGCAATCATTGATACTGGTGCCACTTCAAGTGTCATAAATCAGACCTTGTTCGACCAAATTAATCACACAAAGAGATTACCCATATTGCCCGTGCAAAATTGCCGAGTTTCTGGCGTATTAGGCGCTGCCACACAGATAGTTAAGCAACAGGTACAGGCCGATCTCTATGTAAAAGACGAGCAACTTAAGTGCCACTTCTTACTAATTAAAAATTTATCGGTTCCTTGCATCCTGGGATGGGATTTTCTAAGCGGTAGAAATGCAAAGATTGTTCTATCTGCAGGAAAACTGGTTACAAGCAAAGCCAAAAGAATTGCACTACGGTTAATTCGGACTCCAAAT
This sequence comes from Schistocerca piceifrons, assembly GCF_021461385.2. Taxonomy (NCBI): domain Eukaryota; kingdom Metazoa; phylum Arthropoda; class Insecta; order Orthoptera; family Acrididae; genus Schistocerca; species Schistocerca piceifrons. The sequence continues at coordinate 742,366,246 of NC_060139.1, forward strand.
GCACATAACAGATACTGTCGTAATGTTATAGTTAAATTGGTAGGCCCAAGAATACTCCACATTTCTAAGGATTTCGAGACGTCCGAATTTCTGCACTCGGAAGATAATAACGCAGCAGTACTTAACAATTCGACATCAATTGCAGCAAAAGTATCAGAGTCGCCCTATCTGAACCAAACACAGAAGGTAGGACTCGCAAAACTCATTGAAAATTATATGCCAATGTTTGGTAATAAACCTGGCATCATAAAGGATTTTGTGTACGAGGGTAATCCCAAAAGTAAGGTCTCCTATTTTTTTATAAGGACATAGACCTGTTTATCTCTACAATGGTTTACATCAGTTTACAACTTGAACATTTAGCTATTTTTCGACATAATTACCATTTCTGTCGATGCATTTTTATAGACGCTGTGGCAGTTTTTGTGTGCCCATGTCGTACCAGCTCGCCGCCATGCTGTTCAGAAAGTTATGAACCTCTTCTTTCACCTCGCCGTCGGAGCTGAATCACTTTCCGGCCAAACGTTCTTCTAACCTTGGGAACAGGTGATAGTCACTGGGCGCCAAGTCAGGACTATAGGGTGGGTGAGTGATTATGTTTCACTGAAACTGTTGTAGGAGAGCAACGGTTTGCCGAGCGATGTGTGGGCGAGCGTTGTCATATACGCCCTTCCTCAACATTCCTCTTCTCCGGTTCTGAATTGCCCGTTTGAGTTTTCTCACGAGTCTCACAGTACCTGTCAGCGTTAATTGTGGTCAGCTCCGATGACGAGGTGAAAGAAGAGGTTCATAACTTTCTGAACAGCATGGCGGCGAGCTGGTATCACATGGGCATACAAAAACTGCCGCAGCGTCTACAAAAAAGCATCGACAGAAATGGTGATTATGTCGAAAAATAGCTAAATGCTCAAGCTGTAAACTGATGTAAACCTTTGTAGAAATAAACATGTCTATGTACTTATAAAAAAATAGGAGACCTTACTTTTGGTATTACCTTCGTATAATATGGAGGTTGCCCCACACGAAACTTTTTGTAGGACAACATATGCTGTGCCGTGGAGTAAAAAGAAAGCTGTAAAGACGGAAATACGTAAGATGTCAGACTGGGGAATAATCGAATCATCGGACTCCCCATATTCTAGTCCCCTTTTTGCAGGGGGGAGGGGGGGAGGGGCAAGATAAGGTTAGTGCTACTTACCCACTTGAAGTAATGACCTTTATTTAAGGAGTACAAGTATTTGTATGTAAACAACCTTACCATGTATGTGACCTGTATATAGATTCCACGATGTATGTAAAACAAGTGTGAATCTTTTTCTTTCAGTATTTATCTGATAAGTTATTCCTTCTGAATTAGTTAAGTAGATAACTTCATTCAATAATCAAGGATAATTTTTCAAACAGAACTTTTTCAAACGTTATTCATTGCTCCGATGGATATGAAGAACTAGTCATGTCATAAATAAAGTTGGAAAAAGCATAAGGACTTTCTTTACGAAGTCAACGAGTCAACTCAAATTTTGAATCGCTTGATGAATAGTAAATTCCATTTTTCCAATTATTTATGAAATAATATCGATTTTTGTGCTAATGTGTTATTTGCAGTGTATTTATATAAAACCCTAAGATAGACAGTCTCTAGAGGACCAAAGGTGTTACCCTGCTTAAACCATTAGATTATACATCCTTCCGATGTGTACATGGTAGCCTCTTGGCTAAATTTCGTTGCAATTTTAAATTCGTAAGTAGGACGCAGAATCGCGATATTTTTTCTACTTGGTCGAGCAACGAGTATCACTTGAATGAGAAACGAAGTTATGCTTTCTTTCCTGTGACTGTGTAAATGGTTACGAGTAACTCAATTTTGGGTCGCTTATACTTCTAATTTCATTGTAATTCTTTATGGACAGAAATGATGATCTTCTGGTCAGTGACCGTTACTGTGAAATTCAGTATATGGACCTCCAACGAGAGTATAAATAAATGTACACAGCAATGAACTTTCACAGAATTATGTTTCAAAGAATGCTTAGATATTGCAACTATAAAACTTGTCCACAGTGAATACGTTGATCGAGACTTTTAAAATAAAGCGTCATCGTATTTTTCACTAAACAGTGTTGTGATTTACTGGAACATATATAAAAAACGAAGGTTGTCACAACGAACTGTGTGTAAAATAATCTTATTTAAAGAACAGTGATCCCATGTCAGGTTTTGTGTGGCGATTTTTCTCCAAGATATGATAACTGGTGACGTTTTCCATACATCACTCCGTGTGAACTGTGTGAAGTGCTTCATTTAGTGACCATAAACTACGACCAGACAGAAAGTGATCTCTGAATTTTGTGCTTTACTGCAACCAAAACCGAAAACAAGTTTGATCAATAGGACAGAATCCGCCCGGGAATTGAAAATCTGATCGACTTGTTAAAGACTGTGTTTCGTATGTGTTGTTAGAACATTGAGTCAACCTTCTAGCATTTGCATGAACGTTTCCTCGCCAGCCGCCGCTAGCGTCGTCTGAACCATTGTTGAAAAAGTTTACGGAGCGCCGTTCGAAGCCAGCTAATGTTTGCCCAACCGCCTGTAGAGAGACTTCACACGCAACGGCTATTTAGCGGGCTCCGCGTTCAGTGAAATATTATGAAAGAACAGCAAGATTCAGTACTCAGCACCAGCCTAATAAATCAACTTACCTTACAGTGCGATAAGCTAGCATCTACAAATACAGCTATTACAACATGTACCTTTTTTTTTTCTTCCGTGACCACTTACACCAAGCTGCCATCCATCCATAACGGGTCGCAATCCAATTCTGCTCCTGCCCGAGAGGAAGGAAGAATGAAAGTCGCAGCCAGCAACCGTCGGTGAATCACAGCAGGTCCATCCGGACCTAATACTTACATACGGGGGGCGAGAAATGTACCTGACAGTCCCCGCCGGCCACCGTTCCATTCCGACGAAACTTTTTTTTTCGTCATCTCAACCAACGCTTCAATCAAGTCACTCGTCATTTCACCACATGAAGATTTAAATAGAAAGCTGTTATGAAAAATAAAATACCCACAATAATACACTACACACACAGTAACTTTTTAAAGTACACCGTTATTGTTGTTGTTGTTGTGGTCTTCAGTCCTGAGACTGGTTTGATGCAGCTCTCCATGCTACTCTATCCTGTGCAAGCTGCTTCATCTCCCAGTACCTACTGCAACCTACATCCTTCTGAATCTGCTTATTGTATTCATCTCTTTGTCTCCCTCTACGATTTTTACCCTCCACGCTGCCCTCCAATACTAAATTGGTGATCCCTTGATGCCTCTGAACATTTCCTACCAACCGATCCCTTCTTCTAGTCAAGCTGTACCACAAACTCCTCTTCTCCCCAATTGTATTCAATACCTCCTCATTAGTCATGTGATCTACCTAGCTAATCTTCAGCATTCTTCTGTAGCACCACATTTCGAAAGCTTCTATTCTCTTCTTGTCTAAACTATTTATCGTCCATGGCTACACTCCATACAAATACTTTCAGAAACGACTTCCTGACACTTAAATCAATACTCGATGTTAACAAATTTCTTTTCTTCAGAAACGCTTTCCTTGCCATTGCCAGTCTACATTTTATATCCTCTCTACTTCACCATCAGCAGTTATTTTGGTCCCCAAATAGCAAAACTCCTTTACTACTTTAAGTGTCTCATTTCCTAATCTAATTCCCTCAGCATCACCCAACTTAATTCGACTACATTCCATTATCCTCGTTTTGCTTTTGTTGATGTTCATCTTATATCCTCGTTTCAAGACACTGTCCATTCCGTTCAACTGCTCTTCCAAGTCCTTTGCTGTCTCTGAGAGAATTACAATGTCATCAGCGAACCTCAAAGTTTTTATTTCTTCTCCATGGATTTAATACCTACTCCGAACTTTTCTTTTGTTTCCTTTACTGCTTGCTCAATATACAGATTGAATAGCATCGGGGAGAGGCTACAACCCTGTCTCACTCCCTTCCCAACCACTGCTTCCCTTTCATGTCCCTCGACTCTTATAAACTGCCTTCTGGTTTCTGTACAAATTGTAAATAGCCTTTCGCTCTCTGTATTTTACCCCTGCCACCTTCAGAATTTGAAAGAGAGTATTCCAGTCAACATTGTCAAAAGCTTTCTCTAAGTCTACAAATGCTAGAAACATATGTTTGCCTTTCCTTAATCTTTCTTCTAAGATGAGTCGTAGGGTCAGTATTGCCTCACGTGTTCCAACATTTCTACAGAATCCAAACTGATCTTCCCCGAGGTCGGCTTCTATCAATATTTCCATTCGTCTGTAAAGAATTCGCGTTAGTATTTTGCATCTGTGACTTATTAAACTGATAGTTCGGTAATTTTCACATCTGTCAACACCTGCTTTCTTTGGGATTGGGATTATTATATTCTTCTTGAAGTCTGAGGGTATGTCGCCTGTCTCATACATCTTGCTCACCAGATGGTAGAGTTCTGTCAGGACTGGCTCTCCCAAGGTTGTCAGTAGTTCTAATGGAATGTTGTCTACTCCGGGGGCCTTGTTTCGACTCAGGTCTATCAGTGCACTGTCAAACTCTTCACGCAATATCATATCTCCCATTTCATCTTCATCTACATCCTCTTCCATTTCCATAATATTGTCCTCAAGTACATCGCCCTTGTATAGACCTTCTATACACTCCTTCCACCTTTCTGCTTTCCCTTCTTTGCTTAGAACTGGGTTTCCATCAAAGCGCTTGATATTCATGCAAGTGGTTCTCCTTTCTCCAAAGGTCTCTCTAATTTTCCTGTAGGCAGTATCTATCTTACCCCTAGTGAGATAAGCCTCTACATCCTTACATTTGTCCTCTAGCCATCCCTGCTTAGCCATTTTGCACTTCCTGTTGATCTCATTTTTGAGACGTTTGTATTTTTTTTGCCTGCTTCGTTTACTGCATTTTTATATTTTCTCCTTTCATCAATTAAATTCATTCTCTCTTCTGTTACCCAAGGATTTCTAGCAGCACTCGTCTTTTTACCGACTTTATCCTCTGCTGCCTTCACTACTTCATTCCTCAAAGCTACCCATTCTTCTTCTACTGTATTTCTTTCCCCCATTCCTGTCAATTGTTCCCTTATGCTCTCCTTGAAACTCTGTACAACCTCTGGTTCTTTCAGTTTATCCAGGTCCCATCTCCTTAAATTCCCACCTTTTTGCAGTTTCTTCAGTTTCAATCTACAGTTCATAACCAATAGATTGTGGTCAGAGTCCACATCTGCCCCTGGAAATGTCTTACAGTTTAAAACCTGGTTCCTAAATCTATGTCTTACCATTATATAATCTATCTGAAACCTGTCAGTATCTCCAGGCTTCTTCCATGTATACAACCTTCTTTTATGATTCTTGAACCAAGTGTTAGCTATGATTAAGTTGTGCTCTGAGCAAAATTCTACCAGGCGGCTTCCTCTTTCATTTCTTCCCCCCAATCCATATTCACCTACTATGTTTCCTTCTCTCCCTTTTCCTACTACCGAATTCCAGTCACCCGTGCCTATTAAATTTTCGTCTCCCTTCACTATCTGAATAATTTCTTTTATTTCATCATCCATTTCTTCAATTTGTTCGTCATCTGCAGAGCTAGTTGGCATATAAACTTGTACTACTGTAGTAGGCATGAGCTTCGTGTCTGTCTTGGCCACAATAATGCGTTCACTATGCTGTTTGTAGTAGCCTACCCGCACTCCTATTTTTTAATTCATTATTAAACCTACTCCTGCATTACCCCTATTTGATTTTGTATTTATAACCCTGTAATCGCTTGACCAAAAGTCTTGTTCCTCCTGCCACCGAACTTCACTAATTCCCACTATATCTAACTTTAACCTATGCATTTCCCTTTTTAAATTTTCTAACCTACCTGCCCGATTAAGGGATCTGACATTCCACGCTCCGATCCGTAGAATGCCAGTTTTCTTTCTCCTGATAACGACGTCCTCCTGAGTAGTCCCCGCCCGGAGATCCGAATGGGGGACTATTTTACATCCGGAATATTTTACCCAAGAGGACGCCATCATCATTTAATCATACAGTAAAGCTGCATGCCCTCGGGAAAAATTACGGCCGTAGTTTCCCCTTGCTTTCAGCCGTTCGCAGTACCAGCACAGCAAGGCCGTTTTGGTTATTGTTACAAGGCCAGATCAGTCAATCATCCAGACTGTTGCCCCTGCAACTACTGAAAAGGCTGCTGCCCCTCTTCAGGAACCACACGTTTGTCTCACCTCTCAACAGATACCCCTCCGTCGTGGTTGCACCTACGGTACGGCTACCTGTATCGCTGAGGCACGCAAGCCTCCCCACCGACGGCAAGTTCCAATGTTCATGGTGGGGTACACCGTTATTAAGACCTGGTTAATTCACAGTAACACAAATTTTTATGCAACCGAATTGTGAAATATTTAACATTTTTGCTTTTTTCAATTTATGATGTATTGTGTAATCATAATTCAGAGGAATATCCTTTTCTGTACTAATATGACGTTAATAACAAAATGTATATTTATTGTTCTATGATAATGTAATTAATTGAAATTTAAGTTGAAATATTTAAGGATTCATAAGGTATCAACATAGTCGAACACTAGTTCAATGAATTGACTTTAAATATTTACTACCTGGTAATATTCTACAAAAGCATAACTTCCAAATAGTGCAAACTAAAAGTTAGTGAATGCCGATGAAAAGGAATTTTATTGAAAACATCAATAATTATGCAATGTCTAACTACTATTTGAAAACATCATAAAGACCTGATTGTAAAATAACTATAATGCGTTCATCATAAGAATAAACCTGATTAAACATTCATTGCACTATGTATTCTTCCACGTTTGCTGGAACCTCATTGGATTCCCGTTTCACGTGGGACTGCCGCCAAGGTGTCTCGAGTACCGCCAAGCACGATAATAAGGGTACGTTTTGTTCAAAATGGTTCAAATGGCTCTGAGCACTATGGGACTTAACACTGAGGTCATCAGTCCCCTAGAACTTAGAACTACTTAAACCTAACTAACCTAAGGACATCACACACACCCATGCCCGAGGCAGGTTTCGAATCTGCGACCGTAGCGGTCACGTGGTTCCAGACTGAAGCGCCTAGCACCGCTCGGTCACAGCGGCCGGCTACGTTTTGTACTGCATGTTACGCGCATATCGACTTAACGATAATACAGGAGAACAGATTTACTGGCGCATTTAACTTGGACAGCACTGGCCGGTCAGCTGGTACAGCTAGCCTGCTGTGAGCTGCTGCTGTTAAGAAGTACCGTAAAAGAGGGGAGCAGAGGAGCAATACAGCTTCGAATGTCATTTAATTTTTAAGCAGAATGAAGTAATACACTGCAAATATACCATAATATGCTCCTTTGACGACTAGACGAAAACCGCAACACGTCATCGTTCTTAGCTAATGTACTGTTGTAATTAAAAACAAGAAGGATGAAAATTCCTGACTTAACCACAGGGTAATTCTTCTGCATAAGCTGCGTGTATCGTAAGAGAGTATTGAAGGATTTCACCGTATAGTTAAATATTGAGCCACTGAAGGTATTACTTATAGTCGGTCGTCTGGCAATCTCTTAGCTGCTTCCTTATCCGAATCGGAGAAATATATTTCAGTTCTGGAAGTCACCTACTACGTTGATAAAGAGCCTATCAACAACAGAATCCACGAAGCCGACCAGGCGCAGCATTTCTTCGTTTATGACGAGCCGTTCTATATCTCTCCAGCGTTCGGCAGTGACATGTGAAAAAGCAGCGTGCGTTAGTTCCAGTACGTCCGGCAGTTTAACAGTGTTGTTATTTCTCGGGCCAAATCCCTCAGCTTGGCTCGAGATCATTTCCGTTGGGTTCATATTGTAATGGTACAGTAGGAAATGTAAAAATGCAGCATTTGTATGATGTGCTCGATGCTGTGAAATGGTTGTTTTTCATGTCTCTACGATACTTAGCTATCTCTGTTGTATAAAACGATGGACATATCCAAATAAAGAGGATTTGGTTTTTAATTTTTGCCTTAAAAATTAAATTGTTATGTTTTCTTAATTTAAACAAGTTTCGTGAACAATCTTTCATAATACATCGATAATCAAGAAACTGTATTTGAAATGGAAACAGGAATTTCACGTCCAATATTTAATTAGAAACAAGAAGACGTGCATTAGTCATAAAAAATGATGACGAGTTTTATAACTACGAGATGTAGGTATTTCAAATTGGACGAGGAAAAAAAATGGTATGGAAAGATTTCAACCAACGCACCAATATGCGCATGAGACTCACGTTCCATTGCCCTACCGGCTACTCTACATGATCAACATAGTTTCGTGGAACAACTGGAAAAACTTCAAAGCCGATTATCTCCGTAAATTTATGAAAACATTAAGAACAGCTATTTCTCGGCACTTCTATACCGTGTTCCAAGCACACGCTTCACTACGGAACAGAAAGCAGCCTCAGCCATTTTCATATTGCGCCCTAACAGCGCGACAATCAGAGAACAACGCCGCAGAGGCTGTAACTGTACACGATTTTTGAAATAAAAACTACGTAGCTAAAGCGAGAAACGTTGATGGCTGTTAATGCATTTGAATATCTTAAAGTTTCATTTAACTTAACTTAGTAATAAGATATTTAATATATAAGTAGGATTTACTTCCAAGAGAGTAACAACACCGTTGTACGTGTGCTACGGCTTCTGACCGACAATCGCGTTTGTGTAAGTTTACACCAGGTTTATTCTTATGAGGAACAGATTATAGTAGACATACGCAATCATAACGGGGCCGATTTCTTTTTAAACGGTTTTGTTTTTCCCGGACCCTACCTACACTGCCGAAATTTAACTAAACAGTAGTCAAAATGTGCATGTCAGTGATAGAAAGCTAATTGTAAAGGGAATGTACACCCTATGATCAATTGGAATAACGGTACCTGTCTATGAATAATCAGAGAATCTATTATTACAAAAATGGACGGTAATTTCAAAAATATTGTAAATAGTTTTTTAATTCCCGTCCGGGGGGCGATATAATATTGTGCCCTGCCGACGACGTAATAACATACTATTTTATTTTTCTATCGGAATATTAAGGTTTAAATATATAATTTAACCAGTGAGTCAATGAACTGCTCTGCAAGTCAGCGAATATGTACGCCCAGAATAATGAGAACGGCGTATCATTATCATCTGTATTTTGTTCTGTATAAGAACGCGCGCCTGTCTTTTCTTTTTCTTCTTTAATCACGCGCCCTTCCGACAGCATCTTACGCTATCAGACACCTATTTTCTTTCGTTTTGTTCGAACGAACTAAACTTGTATTCCTGCTGGGAATTTATTTAATCATTCTATTATTATCGCCAATTGCGAGTACTAACATGACCTTATTATGAATGCTTTATTCTTTCGCTCTAGAGTTAAGCTAAGATTATTGTAATTTCCAAGTATTTCGCCGAAATACGGCACAATTTTTTGTTATGTTCAAAACTGTGAGAATTATTCACAAAATGTTAGCTTTCTGTACAAATTATTTACTTCGTTAAATAATAATTGTTTAATTTAACATTTTTGCTTTCCTTTCGTAATACCAGTCCCAAATTTCCAATTTATAAATGTTATAGATATATCTTTACTACATTTTTTCCTTACAGTGCCAACGCGATACTCACGAGATTAAATCAAATTATTCTGAATTACTCGCGAGGCGAGAAGACAATTAGAAATTTCCCTGAGATTACAAAAAACACAAATTAACCGTTTTTCAGCACGCTGCTTGCCTACTGATCTCCACTTCAAGCAAAAAAGTTAAAAAGAGTAAAATAAAGAAGTGATGTGGCAATATTGTGCGTTCAATAATATTGTGTGCATTTTTTGATAAAAATAATTTTTATTATGAAGCCAAAAAAGGTGGTGTGTGTGAAATATCTAATTCATTTACTTTTAATTAAGGATAAGAAGTGATACCTCTAATTATTCCACGTACTAATAGTTGTGTGTGAATATTTAAGTATTAAAGGTAACTAGTCTCATGCGTATATTTAAATAATAGAAGAGCAGAAAATTTAATTGGGATACATTAATATTCCACAAGATTTCGGGATTGCAGCCGGATCTCATCGACTTCTTTCCACGATATTTCGGCTGACAACCTTGCAGCCATCTTCAGGTGAGTGTTTGACACTGGAGATTGCTGGTGCAAGTCGCCCTATTTATACGTAAAAGTGCCGCAGGCGCGCATGCGCAAGTTACCGTAGCATGCGCGCCACCTGTCGATTCCAAGGCCCTCTACAATATAACTGCATCTATGGAGCGCCTACGAATGCGTGAAAAAAGTAAAATCAGACGTGTCCAAAACAATAAAATGCAAAATTTCAATATTAAAATTAAAATTACTTGTCGCTCGACATGTCAGAAGCCATAAAAAGTTTTCTTTTGGTTGAAATTAAAGAAATCAACGGGTCCCAGGCCTTATTCAATAAAAAGCCGCCATCACGATTAATGAGATTTTCCGCTAAACGTATTTCCACGGATTCCTTCACAACTGAATCCCAGAAGGATCTCGATGGGGCCAAGATTTTCGTGGCCGAATAATCCATAGTATGTCCTGTGGAAATACAATGTTCGGCTATGGCCGACTTACTGGGCTGTAAAAGGCGAGTGTGGCGTTCATGTTCAACGCAGCGGTCGTGTACTGTGCGTGAGGTTTGACCAATGTAGGCCTTCCCACACTCGCAAGGTATTTTATAAATTTCAGCCTTCCGTAACCCCAGATCATCCTTGGCTGAGCCCAGAAGAGCACGAGTCTTTGTAGGTGGCCGGAAGATTGCTTACACACGATTTTTTTTAAAATTCTGCCTACTTTCGATGAAATGTTCCCGACATATGGGAGAAATACTCTGGACTTAAACACCTCCTTATCCTCTTGATCTTGTGGGTGGTCACGTTTTTTCCTCCTTAAAGCAGTACTGACCTGATGTGCAGAATATCCATTATGTTGAAATACCGATTTCAAGTGCTCTAATTCGTCTGCACGGCTGTCTTTATCAGACACGACATGTGCCCTATGCACCAACGTTCGAAGAACACCCATAGTTTGTGACGGGTGATGACAGCTTGACGCCTGCAGGTACAGATCCGTATGTGTGGGTTTTCGATAGACAGAATGCCCCAATGACCCATCCACCCTGCGTTTAACCATGACGTCCAGAAATGGTAGGCAACCATCCTTTTCAACTTCCATCGTAAACTGAATGTTTGTGTGGATCGAATTCAGATGATGTAAAAACCGTGAAAGCTCTTCTTCACCGTGAGGCCACACTACAAAGGTATCGTCCACGTACCGCCAGAAAACTGTTGGTTTCAACATCGCCGAATCGAGAGCCCTCTCCTCAAAGTCTTCCATATAAAAGTTTGCTACCAGAGGGGACAGAGGACTGCCCATACTGTAGAGGGCCTTGGAATCGACAGGTGGCGCGCATGCTACGGTAACTTGCGCATGCGCGCCTGCGGCACTTTCACTTATAAATAGAGCGACTTGCACTAGCAATCTCCCTGGAGCCTATTGGTAGCGACCATCTCCCTGTCCTCCTCACCGTTTCAGACGGTCGTCGCCCTCGCCCCGACCCTCGTACTGATCCTCCCCCTAAGTATGTCCACGACTATTCCCGAGCCGACTGGAATGCCTACCGGGATACCCTTTCCACCCAGGTCGATAGCCACCCTTTCACCTACCACCACCCTGATGATGTCACCTATGCTGCCTCCTTTCTCCAGCAGACCTTGTCTGAGGCCGTGGAGGCCCACGTCCCTACTGTCGCCATCCACCCCCACCGTCCTACCTTACCCCCACAGGCCGTCCTCCTCCTCCGTGAATCCCGCCGTCTCTACCGTGCCTTCCTCCACACGCGTGACCCGGACACACTACGACGCCACCGGCAACTCCAGCGACACATTCGCAATTTGCTCGCGGCTAAGAAACGCCGGGACTGGCGACAGACATGCACCCGTTTAAATGCTACCCTACCAATCAACTCGTCCAAGTTCTGGTCAGCCTTCCGTCGCCTTACCGGAGCTAAACCCTCCCCCTACTATCCTCTCCTCCATGATGATCACCCCTTCCCTGACACCCTTAGTAAGGCCAACCACTTTGCCTCCTACCTCTCCGATGTATTTTCCATCCCCGATGATCCCCAGTTCGATTACTCCCTCTTCCCGGATATCCGCGATCGAACTGACACCTCTGTCCCTCCTCTCGCTCCTGGTTTCCAGTACTTGGACAACATTACGCACACGGAACTCAATGCCCCTATCACTACACAGGATCTCATTGCTACACTCCGCACGAAACGCAACACCGCTCCTGGTCACGATTGTGTCACCTACCGTCACCTTCGTGAAGCACCTGTCTCTTTCCTCTCCACCCTGGCCAGGCTCTACAATGTAGTCCTGTCCACCGGTTACTACCCCGACCTGTGGAAAACCTCCCGTATCCTCATGTTACTTAAACCTGGCAAACCGCCGTCCGCCGTCTCCTCCTACCGTCCCATCAGCCTTACCTCGGTCTTCAGCAAGGTCCTGGAATCTATCCTCACCCGCCACATCCACCAGCATCTCCGCCAGCACCGCCTCCTTCCCGTTACCCAGTGTGGCTTTCGGCCGTCCTTCTCTTCCGACGACCTTCTCCTTCACCTCACTCATCTCCTTTCCGAACAGCTTAATTCCCGTCGCTCTGCAATCTTCCTCTCCCTGGACCTCGAACGTGCCTATGACCGCGTATGGCATTCCGGTCTCCTCTTCAAGCTCCAAACCTTCGCCCTTCCCGTTAACTACGTCCGTCTGATCGGCTCCTTTCTCTCCCGCCGTCCTTCCTATGTCACCGTCCATAACACAGATTCCTACACCTTTTTCCCCTCTGCCGGTGTGCCCCAAGGTTCCGTCCTCTCCCCCCTTCTGCACCTTTTGTATACGGCGGACATGCCGCCGCCGTCAGCCCCCGTCCACCTTCTCCAGTTTGCCGATGACACCGCCTTCCTTGCCCTTGCCCCCACCCTACAGCGCTCCCAACACCTTCTCCAATCCCATCTTGACCGGTTCACCGCTTGGTGCAACCAGTGGTTGCTCAAGGTCAATCCCTCCAAAACCCAGGCGATCATTGTAGGCAAAACCACCCCTTCCTTCCGCCTCCTTGATTTCTACATCACCATCTATGGCCGTCCTATCGCCCTCACTCCCACCCTTAAGTACCTTGGCGTCACCCTCGACCGTCGCCTCTCCTGGACTCCCCACCTCCGGACAATCCAAGCCAAGGCACGCTCCCGACTCAGTCTCCTCAAGCTCCTCTCCGGCCGCACGTGGGGTCTGGACCCCTCCACCATCCTCCACACTTATAAATCCCTCATCCGCCCTATCCTTTGTTATGCCCATCCGGCTTGGATCTCCGCCCCCCCTTCCTTTTATAAATCCCTCCAAATCCTTGAACGCCATGCTCTCCGCCTCGCCTATCGCATCCGTCTCCCCTCCCCTATGCGGATCCTGTACGATCTCATCCCCTTCCCCCACCTCCTCCTTTTCCTTGAAAGGATACGGATCCTGTACACCTCCCGCAAACTCGATCCTCCTCACCCGCTCGTCTCCCCAATCCTCTCCCACCCCCGTCCGCTGCCGCGCCTGTATTCCCACGTCCCACCTGGTCTCCATCTCTCCACCCTCTTTATCCTCTCCCAAGGTGGCTTCCGCCAGCTCCCCCTCCATGATGATGTCCTCCTCCCCTCCATCTACCCCTCATATCAACTTTGACCCTGCCCCACCCCCCACTTCCGGTGTCCTTTCCTTTAGGCACCCTGCCTCCCTCCCTTCTCTTCCCTTCCCGTCCCTTCTCTTTCCTTTTCCCCCGTCCCCTCCCTCCACCCCTCTTCCCCCCGGGCTTCCCCTCCCACTTCCTCCCTCCCCTCTTTCTCCCCTGCCCGTGGCATCTCTGCTCTCCCCTCTCCCTCTCCCACTCCCCTTCCTCCTCCTCCTCTCTTGGCAGGTCCCCGGACTCGCACACGCATAGTGAACATTCGCGCGCCGGAGATAGTCGCCATCAGTGTTTAGTGTGTGTGCTTTGTTTTGTGTTTCGTGCCGTTTCAACTCAACTGTTCACATGTGCCGTCGCCGTTCTCCGTGTTTTGTGCGCCGTGTCACCAAGTGTTAGTGTTTTTATCGTCCAACGTGAACGGCTTCTTGTTTTTTGTTTTTTGTAACTACTTTCTTTGCTCGCCATTTTTTGTATTGTCTATGTCACCTATATCATATTATTGTACCCCATAAGGCTGAAGAACAGCGTATTAAGCTGCTGCCAGCCCGCCTGTATCAGGTGATGAAAATTACAATAAAGGAAAAAAAAAAACTAGCAATCTCCAGGACTCGCAGTCGAGCAGCCGACCCGAGCGGAACGCTGCTCTCTGCACCTGGCGTAGCTGCCCGCTGATAGCTCCTCGGAGTGGTCTCTAACAAGCTGCAACTGGCGTAGCTGCCAGTGACGCTCTACTGAGCGGCACGAACCCGCGCAAGCCGCTTAACGCTTTCGGGCGCTGAGTGGCAAGAGCTTCGGCTCAACTTCCTGCAACTTCGGTTGTAAATCTCCCCAGCGGGACTCTCCCGTTCTTTGGTAGGGTAATCTCAGTGTCAGGGGCCCGTTCACGTCGGATAACCCCGCGCACTGTAGGCCGCTCTCTTCAACCCGCGCTCTCTTGCGCCGCGCATTGCACTCCGCGCAGTTAGGTCGTAGGGACACCCCTCTTCTGTAGGAACACGATACACAGCGCTTTCGCTAAAAAGCAAATATTGTCGCTTCTTGAAAAAGAGCAAAATTGTCGTGCATCCATCCTTCCCTATCCAAATAAATAAATATCCCGAAACAGCAAAGATGTCCGATCTTTCCTGTGCTTCCCCACCACTCACCCGCAGCAAAGCTGCAGCACAAGAGGCGGTGATGCTGGCTACTCCCGCCATCATTTCCGTCCCACTGTCCACCTTCCAAGAGCAGGTCGCCTTGAAGGATAAACAGATCGCGGAACAGCTGGAGCTGATCGCAGAGCTGATGGGCAGCGAAAACACACAAACAGAAACACCCACACCACACACACAGACACCTGCTGAACAACAGAAGGACATGCCCCCTATCTCACCTCTGGCGGCCCAGGCACCGACGGAACCGGATCCAGAGCCGACAGAGGACACAACAAACACAGATGAAGACGGGCCGTGGCAGCAGGTCGGCCCAAGGCGCAAACAGCAGCTAAATACGCAAACAAGTGAGCCCACAAACTCACGAGGCAACGGCCGAGCGCTGCTGCCAACACCATCTACATCACGTACAAACAACAATAACAACACAGGGACCAACACAAACAACCCTGCGACTGCAGCAACCACAAATATACAAGCAGCTACGCAGAACACAAACAACACCGCGACTGGCTTCCCACCGGTCATCATCCACAACTACGGAGACCTAAGTCTCCTAAACAAGGAATTTAACAATCAGCACAGCCCCACAACATACTACTCCAAGCTCACCGGGGAACACGCCGCACTGTACGTGGCGAACAAAGCAGACTACACGAATCTACTGGACTTTCTCAAAAAAAGGAAGGTAGAACACTTCACCTACAGGACAGTCCTGGAAAAAACTCAGCAGTACGTGATAAAGGGGATAGACTCACGAACCCCGACCGACACAGTACACAATGAACTCTCTGCTCTCGGGTAGGAGTGCATTCGGGTAAACCGAATGTCAGAGTTCGGCACAGCGAGACCGTCTCACAACTACATGGCGGAGTTGGCCGACACGGCCAAATCCCGCGACCTGCTGAAGTTGAAGCTATTTCTTCACATGGTCGTTAATGTAGAGGTGTACAAGACGCCGCGCACCCCCCAACAATGCCACAACTGCCAGCGCTATGCGCACGCGGGTATCAGATGCGGTCTCGCACCCCGCTGCCGCATTTGCGCTGGCGGTCACACAACCCAACGCTGCAAACTCCCCCATACAGCACCTCGCAAGTGCGCCAACTGTGGTGCTGCCCATCCGGCAAACTACAGAGGGTGCATTGCTTACAAAGCAGCTCTGAGGCGCAAAATCGCGAAACTTGCGAAACCTACCGCCATCACAGTTCCAAAACCGCCCCCGCGCCCAGTAAGAAGTGGAATATCCTTCGCTGGAGTGGTCGCTGGCAGCCCCAGCAGCGCGGGACGGTCAGAGGAGCCCCAGAGCTCAAAACACGCTCAGCAAGCACCCCCAGCAACAGACACACAACAGACAAGCACAACGCCTGACACCACACCCGCACCGGGCACACCACACGAAACAAGCAACAACAACACCCTACCCCCTGAGATCGCGAACTGCAGCCCACCACAGGCTACAGAAAACGCACCTACACAGGGACAACCACAGCGCCAGAGGAGGAGGAGAAGGAGAAACAGCCGAAGCACGAGGAACACGACCACACCACAACAACCACACAGGCAACAGAACACCAACACCCACGAACACATCCCGGACACCAACTCAACAACTCACATTACACACCCACTCACCACAGAGAATACACAGGCGACCACAACTGCCACACGAACAACCGACTCGCAGGCCAGCCCTCACCAAACGCCAACACTGGAACAAGCGGCCGCTAACACGACCAATAACTCGCAGGCCGACATGACCAACATTACTAAAACATTCCAGAGAATAATGGAAACATTATTCCCCGGACGCACGACCACCGAAATAGTCTCGAAGATTATGGGGTGTGTCTCACAAATCTTCATGCAGTTCATGTCGGGTACGCTCAACTGGACTAGCTTCCAAGCCACTATCACACCGCTTTTCACACTACTACATGGATAATACACCACACCAGCCCCGAAACGCAGACTTAAACACAATCACACAGATCCTGTTTTGGAATGCCAACGGGATCGCAAGCAAAAAAGCCGAGATGGCCGCGTTCATGGAGCGAAAGGATATCCGAATCGCTCTTGTGAACGAAACACTGCTTACGCCTCGCAAACAACTAAACTTCCCAGGTTATTGCGTCTATCGTACCGACCGAGCGGATGGCAGGAGGGGAGGCGGCACGGCAATCATCATACACAGAGACATAGACCACACGAACATCGAGCTCCCAGCACTTGAAAGACTAGAGGCTACGGCCGTCAGGGTCAAGTTCAACGGAGCCAACACCACACTGGTATCGCTATACAATCCTCCTAATCACATAGTAAAACGCGATATCAGCACAGTACTCAACATAGCACCGCGGGTAATAGCCGCTGGAGACCTCAACGTAAAACACCCTGATTGGAACTCACGAATACGAACCTCCAACGGCAAGAAACTGTACGAACACGCGCTAGGCCGAAACTACATTATACTTGGACCGGACGTTCCCACGTTCGTGCCTACACAGGCCCGACATAGGCCAGACGTGTTAGACATAGCCCTCATAAAGGGCATTACATGTACACTCAACCTAACGGTTGAAAACGATCTGGACTCAGACCACATGCCTGTAATACTGCACATGGAAGAGACACTGCAGGACATCGAACCACGCAGGATGCTCAACTACAAGCGTGCGAATTGGACACTGTTCAAGGAAACGCTTGATAGTCGCATTCCTGACACACACGAAATTAACAACACACAGCAAATTGATGAGGCTGTGGAGGCTCTCACAACTGCCGTCCAAGACGCAATGACTGACGCCATTCCATTTACAACACCAAGACAACACTCGACGGCCCTGCCCCAGGAAATCCTGGGCCTTATCTCAATGAGGAACCGCCTCAGGAGATACTGGCAGCGTACCAGACGCCCGTTCTATAAACTGCACGTCAACAGACTCCAGGGCATAATACGGAATAAAGTTCAAACATTCAGAAACGAACAATGGGGACAGAAACTCGCTGGGCTGGATACCACACGTCCTGGCGTGTGGCAGCTGGCCAGACACTTCACCAGGGAGAAACATTACATTCCCACGTTACAAGGACCAGACGGCCCAGCCTACTCCGCGACGGAGAAGGCAGAGCTTATGGCCACAACACTTGCAGCGTCTTTCATGCCGAATCTGGTTCCTTCAGACCCAGCATTCACACTTGAAACGGACCAGGAGGTTACACGACTTGTAGCCCAGCCCTCGCGCAACGAAATAAGACGTGCTAGCACAAATGAAGTCACATGGGCTATCAAGCACACCAACGCTAGAAAAGCCCCTGGGCCTGATGGCATTCAAAACCGTGTCCTCCAGGAGTTCACGGATAAAGCCGTAGAATACCTCACACACCTAACGAATGCCATCCTGACACACCAACACTTCCCTGACTTTTGGAAGGCGGCCAAGGTCCTGATGTTCAGGAAGCCAGGGAAAGACCACTCCCTCCCACAAAATTACAGACCTATCAGTCTGCTGTGCTCGCTCAGCAAGATTGTTGAGAAGGTAATACTAAAACGTATCACTAGGCATTGCATCGCCAACGACACCCTAAGACCGGAGCAATTCGGCTTTAGGAATCACCACTCGACAACACAACAACTCCTCCGCGTAGTCGAACATATAACACACGGCTACAACATGAACAAAGCCACAGGGGCCGTGTTCCTAGACATCGAAAAGGCTTTCGATCGTCTCTGGCACAACGGACTCATACGCAAAATAAGCGAAGCTGGTTTCCCGAACAGATGTTTCAACACTAACGTGCAGGATAAACAATCAACACAACACGGTATCCAAGCTGGAGTACCCCAAGGAAGCATCCTAGGGCCCATCTTGTTTAACCTGAACATTAATGACTTCCCAGCGACACGAAACACGACGTTAGCCGTCTACGCGGATGACACAGCCATCCTCCCGCAAGACTGGAAACCGTCGAACACCAACTCACGAATACAGACAGCACTCAGAACAGCTGAGCCTTGGCTGGAGCGATGGCGTATTAAAGTAAACGTCGACAAGTGCGAAGCAGTTCTGTTCACACGCAGACCGAAACTACTGCGCAAACACCAACACTGTAGACCGATAACACTACATACACGCCCAATACGTTTCCGAGAGAAAGTCAGATACCTTGGTGTCTGGCTGGACCGGAAACTTACATGGGGGGACCACATCGAATACGTTGCCAACCGAGCGCACGCGAGGCTCAAACAGCTCTACCCAATGCTCAACAGGGCAAGCACACTGAATAGGAGGGTGTCGAGGTCCTTATACATGACACTGATTAGACCTCTGATGACGTACGCAGCTCCCGTCTGGGGATATGCAGCTCCCACACGACTGCGCCGCCTGCAGATCATACAGAACAAGGTGCTACGAATCATCAGCAATGCTCCACGCTACACACGCACCGTGGATCTTCACCATGAATACCGCCTTGATACCCTCAAGGAAGTATTCAAGAAACACGCCACACGACTATACAGGAACTCGAGACACTCGAACAATCCTTTCATCCTCACTCTGGGAAACTACGATCACAACCACAGGTGGAAACACAAGCGACCAAAGACACTGCTAGCTAGGGCATAACCACCTATGGTAAACTAACATACGCAAACAGCGACAAACGCCGGTAAGCCCCTGCATATCAGCAACACTGACTGGCAACTACCAGCTGCTATTAGAGCCAACCAACAGGCCACAGCAGGGACACCGACGAGCTCGCCCACAGACGCACGAACAATCTGCCAACACTCCCTCACACTGTGTCTCCGGTATATGACCTATCGGACACAAGACCGAAAACAAACCTAACTGTTGCAGGTTGCAGGACGCTGAACGAGGACTCTGTACCAGCACCCAGCGCCAGCCGCCGAGCAGCACAAACGCACAACGTCAAGGTATCGACATGCATGATACCCACTACTAACAAAGCCTATCCTTACACAACCTATCGCAGGCAGCAAGACAACCGCTACTGCTCTTGCCGCCCGACCTAACTTTCGCAGAGGTTTTTTTCCCTTGGGTCTTGCTTTGGCACTTTTTTTCCTCTGCCCTTCAAACCGCTACCCTTCGTCAGATTTCGACCAATCTATCTCCAGATGAGCGCGTATTAATGGTTAATCCTAACCAGACGTACGCAGACATCGCAGTACCCACATCCTGAGACACCTCACTTTAGTGAATACTAACCCTTATGCAGAGATGGCAATAGACCTTTTGTGTTGGCCATCATGCCGGTGTGGGCGTGGAGGGGCTCCACCTCTTATTAAAAAAAAAAAAAGTAGCAATCTCCAGTGTCAAACACTTACCTGAAGATGGCTGTAAGGTTGTCAGCCGAAATATCGTGGAAAGAAGTCGATGAGATCCGGCTGCAATCCCGAAATCTTGTGGAATATTCGATACGCCGGGAAAATTTCAAGAGTCACATGGGATACATTAAGTTTGAAGAAAT
Source organism: Schistocerca piceifrons (assembly GCF_021461385.2). Classification (NCBI taxonomy): domain Eukaryota; kingdom Metazoa; phylum Arthropoda; class Insecta; order Orthoptera; family Acrididae; genus Schistocerca; species Schistocerca piceifrons. The sequence goes on from NC_060139.1 coordinate 742,386,744, forward strand.
TTTGCGTAACAGTCATTCAATTACTGAACTATTGCCAATATATGAATATACTATAAGCTTAGGTTACATCCATCGTAATTTACAATAACCGAAGCATAAATTTCCACAATTCCATAATAATATTCATCCATATTTATAAAATATACCATAATCAAAAAGATTCTGTATAGTTACCTCCTCTGTACGCTTGTGTCACTGTTCCAGATGTCCCTACAGGCATAACTGTCCTTATAGGCTGGTTAAAAAATTATGAAACTAATACAGAAACTAACTCAGAGAATTGTGGTCACAGAATCTTTGTAGCAGATAGTTTTGCTTTCGCTGGCTATAACCCAGGGTATTCAGCAAACATAACATAAGAGAATGGCCATTGGCATGCAACAAGAAAGAAACAAAACACCGCAGCTGTATCGGTAGTTCATATCTTGTTATTGAAGTCTATGTGAAAAAATTCCGAAATACAAGTTACCCCACTATCTGCTCGTGAACTATGATTTGGAATTATGATTGTGTGTGTTATTGCCTATGACAATCCTGGGTTTGATCTTCAGTACCAATTTGGGCTCATGCTTCTTGCAATCACAACAGTCACTCTCTACAGCATTTTTAGCCATTGACTGAGTATTGATTTTTGTTTCCATACAATGTGTCACTCATATCAGTGTTGTGCCTATATACTGTCAGGTTAAGGCAAAATTTCTAGTTTTGATGGCCTTACGATTTTAGTGGTTCATATCAGGGGATAAAGCTATCGAGAAAATGTTGACGGAGTGTCATTGATAAAGTATAGCTTGAGGTGTGCCTCATGGACATATGTTGTTTACATTTTATATTAATGATCTGGCAGACAATATTAATAGTAGCCGCAGACCATATTCAACTAATGCAGTTATCTATAATGAAGTACTGTCTCAAAAAATTACACAAATATTCAAGGGTGCAAAGATAGGTGACGCGCTGCAAATGTTGAGAAAAGTAAAATTTTTCTCTTCATACAATGCTGAAAGACAGTATCGTATGACTACAATATCAGTGAGTCACTACTGGCATCAGTCAACCTGCAAAAATACCTGTGGAGGATGAAAAATGGAATGGTCAAATAGGTGCAGTCACAACTAAAATCAAGAGCAGGCTTCAATTCATTGTTAAGATACTGAGAAAACGCAGTCAGTCTACAAGACACCTGTGGAGGCCAAATAGGCATTGGTAAAATATGTGAGGTCCATGCCAAAAATGAGTAACTATGGATACTGAATGTAGGAAGGGGATAGCCTGAGTATTGACAAATTTGTTTGACTCATGGCAGAGCATCACAGAAATGCTGAACAACATCAACCGACAGACACTTGAGGGTGGATGTTACATTGTTTTAGACCATGTAGTAGATACCAAAATACTGAATTACATAATATGTCGGATACTACAAAACTGTTTTTCACGTATTTTGGTACTACAACAGCAGTCTGCAGTCTCAGATCTCAATAAATAATACCCACGGACAAAGCAATACACGTTGTAATACTATCTTAGACATTTACATTTATATAATTTTATAATGTCCACTCTAGAGTCTCGCAAGTTAATAAAGAAAAGAAAATTTCTGACGAACAGTAATTACAACCATGTTTGCGACATCTACATAGTCAAAGAAGCATTGAATTGTGGCAGAAGCAATTTAATTGTGGCTAATGCTTGATTTACGGCAGCGCAGACTACATCTCATCTAAAAAAACTGAAAACTCAATCAGACTATTAAACAATACAAATCTGATGAAACACTTAGCTCTCAAAGTTACATATCTGAAAAAGTCAATACCTTCTGATAATGTATAACACTTTGGAAAGTTTACAGTGTGCAGTAAATGCAATGCATTTTAAATCACGTCGAAACTATTGATCTGAGATAAAATCCAAGTATTAAATTAGCAAATTGTGAATCAAATCAGGATTGTAAACACACATAAATGTAAAAATTACTGACACTGACATCATATTTAGATTTTTACAACACTGAAACAAAACTGTCACAGCGTAATCACACTCAAGTATGAATACGAAAGCATGGTAGTCAATGAAATGTAACACTTATCACTGAAAATATAAGTTGCTCTATGCTTCAAACTGATGTCTTCTATAAGGAACTTTGCAATCTCTGTAGATTCAGCAGTCAGCATAGCTTTGATGGCAGTATAGTGGATGAGGTAGTCAGTGCAGACTATTATTCTTCAGTTCTCGTTTGTCAACTTTGGGAACCTCCCCAAAATGTTGATTCCAGGTTGGTGGAATGGTGCTGCTGCTGTGGCATCGTACCACATGCCCATGCTTCCATCATTTGCATACTGTAGCGATTCGAGAATTTCTGTGTAAATTCTAGAACCACTCAGCCTTCTACCGTCCCGAACACATGATATTCTGGATATGAGTGTGGGATGGTAGAATCCTACCTACTGCACGTCACATGTTTGTGTGTGCAGGTTTAAAATCAGACGCGAGAAGAAAGTAGACGTGGCAGTCGGACGGCACCGACAAGTACCTGTCGGGCAGTCCATAGATGTTTTAGTGAGTGTATAAGGAAGAACCATGGAGTTTATATGCAGCTCTGTGCTTATTGCGTCAATGGCTATTGTTATTAAAACAAGAACCGTTGAAAAAGTACTCTTGTGGCGCAACCTCGTTAGAAGCAAGACTCATTTTATGATTCATGTTAAGAAAGGTCATGGTACATAAGCCAACCTTCGTTTAACTCTAACATCCGGCCAGGGTGGCCGAGCTGTTCTAGGCGCTACAGTCTGGAACCGCGCGACCGCTACGGTTGCAGGTTCGAATCCTGCCTCGGGCATGGATGTGTGTGATGTCCTTAGATTAGTTAGGTTTAAGTAGTTCTAAGTTCTAGGGGACTGATGACCTTAGAAATTCAGTCCCATAGTGCTCAGAGCCATTTGAGCCATTTTGAACTCTTAACTCAATTTGTTTCTAATGTCCGACTGCACGAGAGACTTACAGGAAGTTACATATCCATGTGGAAAGTGAGATTTTTATTGTGTATGCAGGGTAAATACATCGTTAGTTGACGAAAAGTAAAGTTTGTATGTCTACTTATTTCATAAGTAGAAAGAGTCTAAAAATTCCTGTACCTAGCGTTATTCGACAGGGAAGAAGCCAAGAGGGTTTCCAGCAGCCGGCTATTCAGTAACGAAGAGTGGCTGCAAATTCCAAGTGAGTCACCTCGTAAAGAAGTGGAAGGTGGTTTGGGGGAATAAGCCGATATAACCCACGTCCACACTCACACTTTAAGTCGTCAGAACGTTAGAATACCTTATGGTGGCTCACATAGTGTCCAACAGATCAGTAGAGACCTAGCCAGTGATAATTGGGTCTGATTCTGTCTGGGGTCTTCATGGATCCCAGGTGACCAGATGTTGGAGTATTACGAAAATACTTCTTGATATCTGGCTGTAGATGAGCTGGGATGATGAGCAACCATTTCCATGGTTCCTCTTACACATGTACTGTTTGTTAACCGGAATTCTCATGTGGTCAGTTCCTCCTTCTTCAATGCTTCTATGGTCTTCAGCAGTGCTTGATCTTCCCTCTGTTCAGTAACAGTGTCATTTAATGCAGCAGTGGCAGAGATTTAATCCACTTTGCTGAGATCCACCAAAGCATTCGTTGAACAGAAGTTGCCGTCTTCACTTTTGCGACAGCTTTTGTATACTACTGTGATGTCATACTTCTGAAGCCTGTAATCTTACCCTGCCACAAATCACCATTAAATTTCTCTATCTCTAAAATTTTGAAAGCTTCGAGAGGCGTAAGATATACAAAAGAAGAACTCTTTGACTTATCTTCATTTTCTGTTGTTGTTGGCTGCAGTTCTCACATCTAGGGGTATATTCTTGAGGCAGAAATTTTGACTTGGTAGGTTCCAGACGACGAAATAACTGATGATGGTTTGCCTGTATTGCTCTTGAATTTTATTCTTAGTCACATTTTTCAATATCACGCTATCTTTACAATTTCCACTTCTATCACACCGCAAATTAAATTGTTAGTGTCAATCATAAAAATACGTATGTCTCCATCAGCGGCATACCCATCACTACGTACATTCTGCAGTGCTCACAATAGTCCAAAGCGTTTACACAGCAAAAAGTTTACAAACGTTCTTGACAAAAGAAGAATCTTCACTAAAATATATCATTATTTTGTAAATGAGTCCAGACATAAATTTTATAGATAGTGTCAGATTGTGCAATTAATAATAGGAATTTTAAGTATGCCAGATATATCGTAATTTCAAATATTTCTAAAAGAAGAGTAATTTTAACTGTATGTACGTAGTATTAACAAATTAATTTCTTTTTACGCATTTTAGCCTGAAATGTAATACATAGTATACAAATTTATGTGAAATTCATTTAGTTATGCAGCTGAGATAATTTTCACCTATACAAGTTACTTGGAATCGACTATTTCTATAAAAAGAGGTAATGTTAGAGGAGGACGTCACATTACAAGCCTCAGTGCCCATCTTGCCAGTTGACCCGATGGATCCCCCAGGTTAGTCAGCCAGTATAGACAATGGTGTTCCATCACAATGGTAAATAATTTGTCAAAGAAATACAGCCAGAACTTCTTGATGGCTCAAACAACTGCGAGGCACTCTTCTCAGTTGTAGAGTGGTTCACTTCAGACTTGAAGAGTACTCTGAAGGTGTAAGCTGTCTCGTTTTCAGTACCTATCCTGTATCTGTACTAGAACTGCACCACTCCAATAACTACTAGCATTGGTGTGAAGGCACTTTGCGACTCATCATACATTGCCAGGACTGCAGAAGATGTTAGCGTATCCTTACGGATAAGGATAGATCTTTCTTGCACCTCATTCAGAAAAGCTTTAGTATCTCCCTGAAATACAGGGTGGTTATATTAAACTTCGCTACTTGAGAAGATTTCACTACAAACAAGTGATTTTACGACAATGAAACTTTGTGGAAACATTTGTGAATACTTATGGAAGAAAAATAACGAATAAACCATTGAAAGAGGCACATTTTAATTTCCACATAAGAGGGCAATCTTTGTTCATTGCATAAGATGTTTATGTTCCAGGTAACAAATCTTACTCAATGGGAAGTCCATCTGCACCCACGACAGCTTGGAACTGCACTAGGGAGCATTCACAGTACTTTTCAAATGGTGGATCATGAATGTTCAGCTATCATGTCACAGCTTGTGCACTGCTTAAAGATTACACACTGCACCTAGCATTCTCAGCAGTGGCAACAATAACTTCTTCAACAATCTGTGCTGCAAATGGCCATTGAGCTTTTCCTGAAGAAATCCCCAAATCACCAGTTAATTTGAACTGCTGAATCGTGTTCCTCAACTCTAGTGCAGAAAGAGGACCTCTCCAAATTCCTTCAATTTGCTAATACTCATGAAGAGCAGCATCACTATTGTGGTTGTTTTGATTAAACAGCTTTACAAGTAAAGCCCTTCTCACCTTGTCCATACCCATGTTCACTGTCTGCAACTGTAATGCAAACTGATGCTTGTCTTGCAACCCTACATCGCCGCACCAGTACTGGTGCCTAATGGCAAGTCATGACACTAACACTACTCACAATGCAAAGCCCACAGTGCACAGTCTGAACATCATTCCTAAACAGTTGGGTATCCATACGATAAATAGTTTTCCATCCACACTGGCTCTAGTGGGAAAGGTTTAATTATAATCACTCTGTACTTCCTGCAAGGGACATGTCTTGGTACAGAATTACTTTACGAATCATTGGTAGTGTAAGCACACTCTGAGTAAACTTCTCTTACCATGAATGTGCTGAGGAGTCAGATAAACTGTAACTGCTCTTATTTTCCCTGGATCAGGACAGACTCTATCACCATTCAGTATATGTCCCAACATCTTTATTTCTTAGGTTGCGAAGAGGAACTTTTTGGATTCAGACAGAGGCCAGCTGCCTGAACGCACTTCACTGTGGTTGACACGCGGCTAAGACGTTCCTCTAATGTCTTAAAAAAATCCATCCAAACAGCACAGGTACATCGTCCGCTTAAGGTGTTGAAGCATCGTATATTCGGTGGTGGCTGGAGTGTTAGACAATCAAAACTACATAACATTAAACTCATAGAGGTCATCAGGACTTGTGATGGCAATCTCTTCCTGGCCAGCCTAATCTCAATTTTCCAGCAGTCTGTCTGCATGCTTGTATTTGGGAAATACGTTGCTCCTTTCAAGCAGTCTAGGCTGTCACCAATGTGTCGCAATGGATAGGCATCTTTCTTCATGAGTTTGTTCAGTCATTGATAGGCAGTGCAGAAACGTCATGTGCCATGCTCTTTCTTTGCAAGGACTTTAAGACTTTCTGAAGGTTTAATGGTGTCATTTTGCAGCATCTTTTCCATTTCCTCCAAGATTATCTATCATTCAGCCAGTGACACTCTATAGGTTCATTGCCTAATTGGTGGATTATATCCAGTGTTGATGCAGTGTTTTATCATGGGCTACTTGCTCTGTCCTTTCCCCACTCCAGGTTTGAAAGCATCTGAAAATTAATGCAGAACACCTATCACTCACTAATTTTGTTCCTTGGTCTGGCTAGATCCTATTGGCAGTTCGATAGTAGCTTCCTCCCCTGCACTGTCTGTAGCAGTAATAGAGCTTGATCCTTCATCGATGACTTCACTGCCCTTCTTGGACTGGTTTGGCTGCTCCTATGCACACAGCTTTAGGGATGAATTGTGGCTGCTCATGACAATTAGTGATCCAAAGTTCTCCTTGAGTACCTACAGTGCTTCTGATCTTTGCCATAATGTAGATTTCATTTGTGAGCCTGAGTAACTTTTCATAGCCGTCAAAAGCCTCAAATTGTAACTGAGCATCTCAGTTGATGATTGGAAATTGTCTCGTTGGTAATGGTGGGATAACAGCTCGTTCAGTGGCAAACAACCACCCAGAACAATCTTTGTTATGTGTTGTTGGTATTGATTCGACAATCTGACAGCCTACGACTGATTGTGCTGCCTGCAATAAGTACCATCTAAGAATATCACAGGTACGTTCTCTTAAAATGACAAATTCAGATGTCTGTGTTCTGTCGCTGAGAATTATTCATGAAGCATCTTCCTGTCAGCTGGACGTATTCCCCAACTGAGACTTGCAGCACAAACACTTTTTTTTATATCACAGAACATAATCTTCTTTAGCTGACACTGATTAGCGTCCACATTACAAGAAAGGAAGTCCCTCAGTCAACTAGCGCCCAGATGAGTTGGCCCTTGATGATGACATCAATGATATTTCATGATGTTTTGGTGGCTCCTGTCCACTGATGATAAAGTGATGATGATATTTGGCTTGTGCGCTGCTCAACAGCATGGTTGTCAGTGCTCATACAAAGTCCCTATCTTTTCACTGTCCTGTCTCACCACATTCCCAAATGATGATGAAATGAAGAGCACAACATAAACACCCAATTCTGAGGCGGAGAAAATCTCCGACCTGGCCAGGAATTAAACCAGATACCTCATGATACAGAGGCAGCAATGCTAGCCACTAGACCATGAGCTGCAGACCTTGTCCATTTAGGATTTTCATCTGTGGCAGCCTAACATCCATAGATAGTCGCTTTGCTTAGTTTTCGTGAAGTTGGTGGCTAGGCAGTCATACGGTGAAAGGGAATGTCTATGCAGTTTTAGGGCGAACTCGTCTCGAGTATGGTGACGGACTTTGGCCAACAGATTGACTATGTTCATTTGCAGCTGACTGGCTTGAATAGAACTGTTGTGACTGTGGTGTTGTCAATTATTGAGAGCGGTGCAAGAAATATTGAGTGCCGCAGAGATACTGTACAGCAAAGCAGTATCACGAGGGGTCAATGAGATGCTAGGAAGAAGCCCTGCCTCCCATAGTACCAAGGCGCCACTACCACGTTACTGCCCTTAGATAGCAGTGCCACAGGCCAGTAGGACAGTTCTGTTCGACGTCAGGTCCACCCCACTTCTAGGAAGTTCCTGTTGGAGTGACATTACTGTGATGCGTACTCGCTATGATGTAACCTGTGGCCGTACTCGCTATGATGTAACCTGTGGCAATCATCAGAGAGTGAAGGGACTTCTGTCTCCTGTGAACTCTACCTACACGCCATCGCTATCACAACTATGTACTTGTGTTTTCTATTGACTGCAGTGAAGTAACAGAAGGGCCGTTTCCAGCTTGTATCAATTTGCCACTCAGTAATCACAGCTCATTTAGTGTTTTCTAAACCTCAAATCCAAGTGTGCAGTTTCATAGCTGCAGCAGAGCCAGTCAAGCAAAGATAATTTTTGTTGGAATTAATAAAGTATAACTTATTCAGAGTGCTCTAATCAACTGTTTTATTGCTAGTCACCTCAGTGTCAAAGACGTTGGACACAACAGTGACAGGTGACATCTGGTGGTGTAGTAGTCATCGAATATTAGCCTTCTTTCTCAGCAGTAGTGTAGAATTGTTCCAGGTTGTCCACAGTCAAAACATACCAGTGTGTCGTCATCTGTCCTCCAAATATCTATTCTTCCATAATGCTTTGTACATGGGATATGAGTTGGTTGTACATAGATTGGTTGGGTGCTCGGTTGTTGTTTGATGGCTTTGGTCTAGTAGTAAAGGTTAATGCTTAATATTGATACACCTCTTCTTCAACATACTCTATTGCTTTCTGATATACCGGGTGATGTTCATTGCTTCCATCTCCTGGTTACTCGGTCAGACAGATCTGGCTGCTATAAAATGCTCTACTTCTTGTCTCACTACGTGATGTACAAGAGAGATGAGGTCATGGTGGTCCTCCACATCTGCCACAGGGTCTACATTCGTTAGTTGGTCATACTTATTTCAACTATTTCTTTTCTGTTTCGTGATATGCCAGCACCACTAAATGAACTCGTTGGTTTTTGTGACATCCTTTAACAGAAGAGCCTGCAACTCCTTCACAATGTAACGTAGGGCTAAAACATTCTGTATGTAGGACTGTGTCATTACCTGTGTCATTACCCCATGATGTTGGGCCCTGTTCTTCAATTATTCTTCCACTGCATGTCACCAAGCATTTTCTTCAGTTTCACCTGAAATTTGTTGCAGCTATTGAGCTTCTCTCTGTTGTTCCTGAACCACTGCTCAGCTGTACTGTCCAAGTAAAAGTACACATTTCTCACCCACCTATTACATTTGGTGACTCGGTTGAATCCATTCAGTCTTTCTTCAGGTCTGAATGACACTGGCGTATGCCTGACATGCAGCTGACTTACTGCTGGCTGGGAATTGATTGGTTTCCTGAATATATGAACCAAGGAAAAGATGTACGGCTTATATTCTGGTTCTTGTCTGTATAGGCAATGGCTTTTACATAGCCTAATTGGAGCCACAGTGATGTAGATATTTTCAAATATCCGGCATCTCCATCAAGCAATGTTATGCCATAAACACACTCAAGTCCAAATCCGAATGCAGTGTTGTCAACACTGAAAGTATGGTTATTACGAACAACAAAGTGTAGCCAGAACAGAACTGATCTTCTGGATGAAGAGTGCAGCTATGGATACAATCATAGAATATTTTAGAATGCTTGTATTTATACAAAAATCGAATATTCCAGGCTCTACAAACTTTACAGACATAAGATATTTCAAGACCCTCCCAGAGATGCAAAAAACTAAGCAAGAAATAACTGCTGGTGATCAGGTTTGAACTGGTGACACGCAGCAGGCAAGCCAGTGAGATCAGATTAGATTAGATTCAGTTTTCGTTCCATAGACCCAAAAAATGAGATGATTCTCGTGGGTGTGGAACATGCCAGAAAGTATGACATAAAAAACATAAAACATTTGAATATAATACTTACTACCCTGATCATTTGTGAGGAGATAGTCGAAAATAAGCTAATACAATGCAATAAACTGGGACAGCTAATATTTACAGAATTAACACACTGTCAGAATGAAACACTGTTATCCACTATTAATGAATTTATCATACGCAAAATACCTAATCTTGACTGTTGTGACGAAGTGTTGTAAAAACTGAAATCTAACAGATATTTTTACTTAAGCTGACTTAAGAGTCTGTTAAGATATTCATCCATGGAGTAGAAGGAGTTGCCTATCAAAAAGTCTTTCAAACCCTGTTTAAACCACGCTTTATCTGAAACCAAGTTTTTAATGGTTGCTGGCAATTTATTAAAAATGTGTGTTCCTGAATATTGGACCCCATTTTGGACCAAGGTAAGTGATTTTAGGCCTTTATGTAGATTCTTCTTATACCTAATATTGACACTGTGTACTTAGCTATTGGTTGGAAGTAGAGATGTGTCATTTGCAACAAATTTCATTAAGGAATAAATATACTGAGAAGCAGTGGTTAGAATACAAAGTTCCTTGAAAAGGTTTCTACCAGATGTTCTTGAATTTACACCACAAATGATTCTTACCACACGCTATTGCACCCTAAAAACTTTTGCTCAGTTTGATGAGTTGCCCCAGAATATGATCCTATATGACATAATAGAATGAAAGTAAGCAAAGTATGCAAGTTTTTTTATATTTATATCTCCTACATTTGACATCATTCTCACGGCAAATACAGACTTGTTTAGGCGCTTAAGCAATTCTGTGGTATGCCCTTCACAACTGAATTTATTATCGAGTTGTAATCCTAGAAATTTAACACTGTCAATCTCTTCGAGCTGCATGTCTTCATACGTTATACTCATGATGGAAGGAAATCTCTTACATGTTCTGAACTGCAAATAGGTGGGTCTTCTCAAAGTTTAATGACGAAGAATTAGCTTTAAACCACTTATTAATGTCAGTGAAAATTTGATTAGCACCTATTTCAAATCTGTACTTGACTTGTTACTTATGGCAATGTTTGTATTACCTGCAAACAAAACAAATGCCATGAATGGTACAGGGTGCACCCATCTGCAGGTGGTCGCTCATGTCGGCACCAATGATGTGTGTCGCTATGGATTGGAGGAAATACTCTCTGGCTTCCGGGGGCTATCTGATTTGGTGAAGACTGCCAGTCTCGCCAGCGGGATGAAAGCAGAGCTCACCATCTGCAACATCCTCGACAGGACTGACTGCGGACTTTTGCAGGAGGGTCTGAATCAGAGGCTGAGACGGTTCTGCGACCGTGTGGGCTGCAGATTCCTCGACTTGCGCCATAGGGTGGTGGGGTTTCGGGTTCCGCTGGATAGGTCAGGAGTCCACTACACACAGCAGGCGGCTACACGGGTAGTAGGAGTTATGTGGCGTGGACTGGACGGTTTTTTAGGCTAGATGGCCTCGGGCAAGTACAGAAAGGGCAACAGCCTCAAAGGGTGCGGGGGAAAGTCAGGACATGCGGGGACCAAGCAGCAATCGGCATTGTAATTGCAAACTGTCGAAGCTGCATTGGTAAAGTACCGGAACTTCAAGCGCTGATAGAAAGCACCGAAGCTGAAATCGTTATAGGTACGGAAAGCTGGCTGAAGCCAGAGATAAATTCTGCTGAAATTTTTACAAAGGCACAGACGGTGTTTAGAAAGGATAGATTGCATGCAACCGGTGGTGGGGTGTTTGTCGCTGTTAGTAGTAGTTTATCCTGTAGTGAAGTAGAAGTGGATAGTTCCTGTGAATTATTATGGGTGGAGGTTACACTCAACAACCGAGCTAGGTTAATAATTGGCTCCTTTTACCGACCTCCCGACTCAGCAGCATTAGTGGCAGAACAACAGAGAGAAAATCTGGAATGCATTTCACGTAAATTTTCTCAGCATGTTGTAGTCTTAGGTGGAGATTTCAATTTACCAGATATAGACTGGGACACTCAGATGTTTAGGACGGGTGGTAGGGACAGAGCATCGAGTGACATTATACCGAGTGCACTCTCCGAAAATTACCTCGAGCAATTAAACAGAGAACCGACTTGTGGCGATAAGATCTTGGACCTACTGATAACAAACAGACCTGAACTGACGTCGGTATGTTGTGGAATTTTAGAACAAGGTTTTTGCTCGCATATAATGTAGTTTCTGGAAACCAAGAAACTACTCCGTAGGAATCAACATGGATTCAGGAAACAGCTATCGTTTGAGACCCAACTCGCTTTATTTGTTCATTAGACCCAGAAAATATTAGATACAGGCTCCCAGGCAGATGCCATTTTCCTTGACTTCCGGAAGGCGTTCGATACAGTTCCGCACCGTCGCCTGATAAACAAAGTAAGAGCCTACGGAATATCAAACCAGCTGTGTGGCTGGATTGATGAGTTTTTAGCAAACAGAACACAGCATGTTGTTCTCAATGGAGAGACGTCTACAGACGTTAAAGTAACCTCTGGCGTGCCACAGAGGAGTGTTATGGGACCATTGCTTTTCACAATATATATAAATGACCTAGTAAATAGTGTCGGAAGTTCCATGCGGCTTTTCGCGGATGATGCTGTAGTATACAGAGAAGTTGCAGCATTAGAAAATTGCAGCGAAATGCGGGAAGATCTGTAGCGGATAGGCACTTGGTGCAGGGAGTGGCCACTGACCCTTAACATAGACAAATGTAATGTATTGCGAATACATAGAAAGAAGGATCCTTTATTGTATGATTATATGATAGCGGAACAAACACTGGTAGCAGTTACTTCTGTAAAATATCTGGGAGTACGCGTGCGGAACGATTTGATGTGGAATGATCATATAAAATTAATCGTTGGTAAGGTGGGTGCCAGGTTGAGATTCATTGGGAGAGTCCTTAGAAAATGTAGTGCATCAACAAAGGAGGTGGCTTACAAAACACTCGTTCGACCTATACTTGAGTATTGCTCATCAGTGTGGGATCCGTCCGTACCAGGTCGGGTTGACAGAGGAGATAGAGAAGATCCAAAGAAGAGCGGCGCATTTCGTCACAGGGTTATTTGGTAAGCGTGATAGCGTTACGGAGATGTTTAGCAAACTCAAATGGCAGACTCTACAAGAGAGGTGCTCTGCATCTCGGTGTAGCTTGCTGTCCAGGTTTCGAGAGGGTGCGATTCTGGATGAGGTATCGAATATATTGCTTCCCCCTACTTATACCTCCAGAGGAGATCACGAATGTAAAATTAGAGAGATTCGAGAGCGCACGGAGGCTTTCCGGCAGTCATTCTTCCCCCGAACCATACGCGACTGGAGCAGGAAAGGAAGGTAATGACAGTGGCACGTAAAGTGCCCTCCGCCACACACCGTTGGGTGGCTTGCGGAGTATAAATGTAGATGCAGATGAAACTTAGCATCTGGCAATGTAACAGATGAGAGGTCATTAATATATACAAGAAAAAGCAATGGACTCAAAATGGAACCTTGAGGAACACCAAATGAAATTAATTCCCAGTCAGATGAAGACTGACTGCTTACTGCAGAGGTATTTCGCAACGACACCCTTTGTTTCCTGTTAGATAGATAAGACTCAAACCATTTCGCAGCATTGCTGGTGACACCATAAAACTCTAATTTACTATGAGAATGCTGTAGTTCACACAGTCAAAGGCTTTTGACAGGTCATAGAAAATGCCACTAGCCTTTAATTTATTATCTAATGAATTAAGTGCGTTCTCATTGTAAGTGTAAATAGCTTTCTTTGTATCAGAACCCTTCAGAAATCCAAACTGTGACTTGGACAATATATCATTTGCAGTCAGATGCTTAAGGAAACACTTGAACACAACCTTTTCAAATATTTTTGAGATTTTTGAGCAAGCCAGAAAAACTGAAATTGGTCAGTAGTTTGATGGTATCTCTTTATTCCCCCTCCTGTAAAGAGGCTTAACTTCAGCATATTTTAGCCAGTCTGGAAATGTTCCACTGATAAGAGATTGATTACACAAATAACTTAAGATAGACCTTAACTCGCATGAGAACTCTTTGATTAACTTTGTTGATATGTTATCATACCCAGATTTTAAGGATTTTATGATGGATGCTACTTCTTTGGGAGATGTGAGTGTCATTTCCATTTTACTGAAGTTATTTTTAAAGACTGGTCTCAGATACTCCAATGCACTGTTCACCGAACCTGATAACCCCAAGCTGTCAGTAACAGGAATGAAGTAGTTGTTTAAGAGGTTTGCAACACTAACTGTACTTGTTACCAAAGTTTCATTTATTTTTAGAGTTATTTGTTCCTCCTACTTTTTGGCCCCACCTGTCCCTGTCTTTGCAATATTCATACAGCTTTTGGTTTGTTACCTGATGTAATTATCTTTTTCTCATAACAAAGCTGCTTCGATTTCTGGATTACTTGCTTCATATTTTGCAGAATTCTTTGTAATGCTTCACAATTCTAATCTCAGAGCTGTTCCTAGCTAGTAGGTAGAGTCTCCTTTTTGTCCCACATGATATCTTTATGCCTTGTGTAATCCACAGTTTATTTTTTGACTTGTGTGTGAGTTGAGTTACCTTAGAGGAAAACAGTTCTCAAAAGTGGAGGCAATTTTATTAATGAATGCTTTGTGTTTTCCATTTGAGTCAGATGTATTGTAAACAACTATCCAGTCCATGTCTTTGAGCAATTTCCTGAATTTCTCAATTTTTTACTTATTTATTACCCTCCTGTACTCAGATTTAATAGATTTTTTATCCTGACAAGTTTCAACATTTAACACAAGATGCTGCATGTCATGATCAGATAGCCCATCTACTATTGGTATTGAGATATGACTTTTTTCCCTAGATTTATCTACAAAGATATTATCAATAACAGTCTAAGAGCATTTGCTTATCCTAGTAGCAAAGTTCACAGTAGGAACTAAATTGAATAATAGTGTTACTGACTTCAATAATTGTTCAGTGACAGAGGTTTTCAATAAATCCACATTAAAATCTCCAGCAACCACTGTTTCCTTGTTTTTTGCTATGAGGTGGGACAGCAGAGCTTCCAGATTCTTTTATGAAGAGGTTAAAATTTCCTGAAGGAGATCTGTGCCAGACTTGAGTGTTAATATTCGTAAATTATATCTCTGAACTTTGTTTACATTCTTATTACTTAGAAACTGTTATCATCTCTTATCTTGTTCACATCTACAATGTTTTGAGTGTTAATTAAACTATTAAATACATCAGTTCTTGTCTTTTATGGACGTTCTACCATAAACCATAAACCATATTGGTGACCCCAACATGATTAATAAGAAGTGGAACGCATTTTTGGTTAGTGAAGTGTAAAAATGATCGGCGACAGCAATGACGCAAATCCAGTACCCTCATCAGTACGGAACGAAGTGTATATTGCGCGTCTTTCAGTGAAGATCCCGCCCGTCTGTAAGAAAAACATAAAGGTATGCTTCTTCTAAGTTAAAGCACAATTTACCACGTTGGGTATCACAAATAAAACCACGAAATTCAATTATATTGTTGCGTCACTGGTAGCAGATGATGTAGAATTAATTTCTGACTTTTTAACTCGATCATTATCTACCACTCCATTCACAGAGCTTAAAATAAGACTAATTCAGGAATTTGAAGTCAGAAAATAGAAAAGTAACGAAATTATTAACAGAAGTGGAATTAGGTGATAAGAAGCCAACTCAGCTTTTACGTGAGATGCGAACTTTAGCTGGTATGCAAGTCAAGGACGATTTTTTGAAAACCATATTTATGCAGTGGTTTCCTGTCACCACATTTTCTGTACTAGCTAGAAGTAAAGATGATCTTGGCACCATAGCCACTATGGCTGACAAAATTGTTGGATTTTCATAAATGTGGTCGAATATATGTGCTCAATCCTCGCAGGCATCATCCACTATTGCAGTCAGTAAAGTAAATGATACCAGTAATGATAGAATTTCAAAACTAGAAACGCAAATGGCTGAATTAATGCTGACAATCAATGAATTGAAAACATTGTCACGTTCAAGAAGCAGCTCACGTTCATCTCACTCCTCACCAAGTAGATCACGAGACAGGTCACGAGCAGTCCAGCGTTTTCATCCTAATGGAGCACTATGTTGGTATCACTTTAAATATCGCCACAGGGCAAAGAAATGTCAGAGCCCATGCTCATTTTGACCATCTCCCATCCAAGATTCCAACAAACAGTCAAACTCAAACACTCCGCACTAGCGGCGGCATGTGATTGGAGCCATCTTTCATTTCGTCTATTTCCCACAAACAGAAGTAGCGGAAGTCGTTGCCTGACATTTCTGTGATTCCACCTTCGAATAGTGATTACCGAAAGAAAACGGATTGTAAACCTTATGCTGCAAATGGCACTGGTATTAATATTTATGGAGAGTGTCTATTATTACTCAGTTTGGGTTTACAGCGCAACTTCACATGGAATTTCGTAATTACAGATGTGGAGTCGCTGATTATCAGAGCCGACTTCATTCACCATTATAATCTTACAGTAGACTTCAAGAATATCACGATCTTTATTCACTCACAGCTGATGACAAGCAAGTTCATCTTCGTTCAACATGATACTGTCAGAACACCACTTCAGCCAAAATATGATGGGCCATATCTAGTCCTGTCTCGCGATAACAAGCATTGCAAGGTGGAGATTCCAACAGGAAAACAAACTAGTAGCATTGACTGATTGAAACAGGCCTTCCTTCTGACAGACTACTCATCGGACAACATGGAAGACACAGCAGGAGACATCACTTTGGATATTCCATCACATTCCATTCCAAAGACTGTCAACCTTCAGAAGACAAGAGACAGTAATCAAGCCAGTGCACCTTCACCATGGATTACCAGATCAGGGCGACAGGACACCTTCCCTCGAAAATACATGTACTCTGTCACTACAGAGGGAGTGTAAGGTGGACTCAAGTGTTAATATTTGTAAATTATATCTCTGAACTTTGTTTACATTCTTATTACTTAGAAACTGTTATCATCTCTGATCCTGTTCACAAAAAAATGGTTCAAATGGCTCTGAGCACTATGGGACTTAACATCTATAGTCATCAGTCCCCTAGAACTTAGAACTACTTAAACCTAACTAACCTAAGGACAGCACACAACACCCAGTCATCACGAGGCAGAGAAAATCACTGACCCCGCTGGGAATCGAACCCGGGAACCCGGGCGCGGGAAGCGAGATCGCTACCGCACGACCACGAGCTGTGGACACTCTTGTTCACATCTACAATGTTTTGAGTGTTCATTAAACGTATAAATACATCATTTCTTGCCTTTTATGGACCTTCTACCATAAACCACAATACTAACCATTATGCCACATTAGCTCAGTTTATGGCAATATACAAGACATGAAATGTCATGTTCAGCGAGAAAGTGTAATTTTGGTTTTATGAGTTTCTAGAACAAGTACCGAGATAAAGTTTCTGCAATAGTTGAGATCGGGAGCTACACTAATTTATATTTTTGCAGAATATGATCATTTCAAAGCAGTAGAAATGTTACATTAAAATTTAATATTTAACATAAATCTGAATGATTATTGGTGGCCTGTATTAAGAGGTTAAAATGTAAATATTGTGTTGACTTTGGACCATGAGAGACATTATGATCTTCCAGCATGCTGGAATAGCTGTAATTCAGCAACTTCTGTTAATCGATAGAACGAAAAGTTATTCAAAGTTGCAAATTCCACTTTTTTTAGTCATTCGATGACTAGTTTCAGGCAAGGACCCAGTTTCAAATCTTTGTAACATAATCAGAAACTGTATTTCTGAAAATGTGAAAACCATGTAAACAATATGCAAACTAACAGATACAGTTATCTGTATGCACTGTAACTGTTAGTTTGCACATTGTTACATGGTTTTTGCAAATACCTTTTTTTGACTATGGTATGATGATTTGAAAATGGGTCCTGATGCTGTAACTGTTCATTTGCACATTATTTACATGGTTTTTGCATTTATGGAAATACCAGTTTTGACTATATTATCATGATCTGAAAATCCTGGCCTGAACCTAGTCATTTAGAGACTAAAAAAGTGAAATTTGCAACTTTGACTGGTTTTTCATTGTACCAAGTGTGACACGTTACTTACAGAAACCAGAATGAAGAAGTTGCTACATGGATGTACTTTCGTAAAGTCTACATATATTGCAGAAACAATCCATGTGGGTCCAAGACATCTATCTGCCATTGATTCCTCCTCTCTCACAAAAGAGTCCTGTTGTATTGTATGTATAGGTAGTAGCTTTAAATCTCTGAAGGTACAAATAAATTTTGTATTCAGAATGAATTTTCACTCTGCAGCAGAGTGTTCGCATATGAAACTTCCTGTCAGATTAAAACTGTGTTCCGGACTGAGACTCAAACTTGGGATCCTTGCCTTTCGCAAGCACTCGCTCTACCAACTGAGCTATCCAAGCATGACTCACAACCCGTCCCCACAGCTTTACTTCCACCAGTACCTCGTCTCCTACCTTCCAAACTTCACAGAAGCTCTCCTGCAAACCTTGCAGAACTAGCATTCCTGAAAGAAAGGATATTGCGGAGACATGGCTTTCCCACAGCCTGGGGGATGATTCCAGAACGAAATTTTCACTCTGCAGTGGTGTGTGCGGTGATATGAAACTTCCTGATACATGAAAACTGTGTGCTGGACCGAGACTCGAACTCGGTCCGGCACACAGTTTTAATCTCCCAGGAAGTTTCAAATTTTGTATTTCCACTTCATTATAATCATTGGAATATTGGAATACTTTACGTTATTGCAAATGATGCTGTGTCAGTTTAATACTAATATTAGTGTCCCAACCCAGCTTCACATGGGTAGTGCTAAATTATCTAGTGCTGACAAAATACCTACAGTAGTTCCTAAGACAAGGCTTCACATACAGACAGACAAATGCAGCGGGGGACTTCAATTTTAATATGTGTAGATATTCACCACTGGCCATTAAAATTGCTACACAACGAAGATGACGTGCTACAGATGCGAAATTTAACCGACAGGAGGAAGATGCTGCGATATGCAAACGATTAGATTTCCAGAGCATTCACACAAGTTTGGCGCCGGTGGCGACACCTACAACGTGCTGACATCAGGAAAGTTTCCAACCGATTTCTCATACACAAACAGAAGTTGACCGGCGTTGCCTGGTGAAACGTTGTTGTGATGCCTCGTGTAAGGAGGAGAAATGCGTACCATCACGTTTCCGACTTTGGTAAAGGTCGGATTGTACCCTATCGCGATTGCGGTTTATCGTATCGCGACATTGCTGCTCGCGTTGGTCGAGATCCAATTACTGTTAGCAGAATATGGAATCGGTGGGTCCAGGAGGCTAATACAGTGCTGGATCCCAACGGCCACGTATCACAACCAGTCGAGACGACAGGCATCTCATCCGCATGGCTGTAACGGATAGTGCAGCCACGTCTCGATCCCTGAGTCAACAGATGGGGACGTTTGCAAGACAACCATCTGCACGAACCGTTCGACGACGTTTGCAGCAGCATGGACTATCAGCTCGGAGACCATGGCTGCGGTTACCCTTGACACTGCATCACAGACAGGAGCGCCTGCAATGGTGTACTCAACGACGAACCTGGTTGCACGAATGGCAAAACGTCATTTTTTTTTCGGATGAATCCAGGTTCTGCTTACAGCATCATGATGGTCGCATCCGTATTTGGCGACATCGCGGTGAACGCACATTGGAAGTGTGTATTCGTCATCACCATACTTGCGTATCACCTGGTGTGATGGTATGGGGTGCCATTGGTTACACGTCTCGATCACCTCTTGTTCGCATTGACGGCACTTTGAACAGTGGACATTACATTTCAGATGTGTTACGACCCGTGGCTCTACTCTTCATTCGATCCCTGCGAAACCCTACATTTCAGCAGGATAATGCACGACCGCATGTTGCAGGTCCTGTACGGGCCTTTCTGGATACAGAAAATGCTCGACTGCTGCCCTGGTCAGCACATTCTCCAGATATCTCACCAATTGAAAACGTGCGGGTGAATGGCGGCAGGGCAACTGGCTCGTCACAATACGCCAGTCACTACTCTTGATGAACTGTGGTATCGTGTTGAAGCTGCATGGGCAGCCATCTAAGTTCTGTTTGACTCAATGCCCAGGCGTATCAAGGCCGTTATTACGGCAAAAGGTGGTTGATCTGGGTACTGATTTCTCAGGATCTATGTACCCAAACTGCGTGAAAATGTAATCACATGTTAGTTCTAGTATAATATATTTGTCCAATGAATACCCGTTTATCATCTGCATTTCTTCTTGGTGTAGCAATTTTAATGGCCAGTAGTGTACACATCTCTCCCTCATGAATCAGTCTGCCTGTTGTGGAAATCGTACCAAAATCCCTAAATTAGTGCCTGATATTGGGCCTTCACATACAGACATAAAAATGTGGTGGGGTACTTCAATATGTATACAAGAAGACAGAGGAGGAGAAGAAGAAGAAGATGTAGAAAATGAGAGTAAAATGATCTTCTGAAGGCTAGAATGAGATTCCTATCAAGCGTGCAGATATTTAATAATTAACCAAGAGAGATACATGAGTTCCACCCTTCATGTTCCTACAATCTGCCTTTATGAAAAAGTCTTCCCCTTGGCCCACACCTGTAAACACACACTGTTGTCACGATGTCACTTCTGCAGAATCATTTTGTCCAAGTAGCATCATAAGCAAACAGCTACTACCCACCAGATGCCAACAGTGAATGTAGTTAGTGTGGCGACAGTGCATTCAGTTCACACAGCTGTCACTCACACAGCTCACTATTGTTCAACAGTGGAGTTCTTGTTGTTACTGCACTACCGTTATTGTAGGATTTCAGAATCAGCGAGTGTGTGCTGAAGTCGTTGACCGAAAGCTCCTGATTTTTTATGACTGAGGACTATTAATAATTTATTAGATGCAATTAAAATGTGTTCTTCATTATAGACAATAGTGAAACCAACGTACAGTAGCTACTGTAAACAATAGGATACAGATTTTGTTTTACTTTCAATTTTTTTAGAATGTTTGTTTATAGAATTTGTAATTTATTTACTACGATGATACATTTAATAGTTGCATGCAATATTCTTTATCAGCATAGTCCACTTAAGTAACATTTTTCAGTAACACACCATTTTTGTTATTCCTATTTACAAAATCTACTGGATCTGCACAGAAAAATTAGTTTCACGGGAGATTGTACGGAGGGGGACACAGCTTTGGCAGTTCTGCCAGGCAAACAGGATCACCTTAGTACAGGTCTAATTCCCTTCACTAGGTTTACAAACATTTTGCCACTTTATAAAGCATTTATTTAATTAGTTATAGACAAAGCTAACTATTCATATAATCAAACAAACAACTCAATAACTGTGCTATCGACGTAACAAAAGCAGAATGAGACCAGATCCACCTAGAGAGAGTTGCTGAAGCTCTTGGATGGAAGTAGAAGAAGATGTATGAGACAGTACGCGAAACGGCTTATATCCTTTCCTGATTATCATGGCAACTGGCATTACAGTGAGCTACTAGGGTGTTTTTGCAAACAATCTTGGTGGGCAGGTGCAATGGTGGAGGATCGATGTGCAAGTTTTCATTGCCTACAGAATATGTAGGATAATGGGAAGTATCGTCTGCCATGCCCTTCACAGTTGCTTGTAGAGAACGGATGTAGAATTCAGGCCAACATAGCAGCCTAACGAATCTCTCTCACCCGACTGCACACTTCCCCTTTACCACGCCATGCTATCTGGGCGGAAAGAGGGGGAAGGATGCGAAACTGCAAAAGCGCTGCATGCAGCTTTGTTTTATGTTTCTCAACAATGTAGATGACAAAAAAATTGGTATTATTTCATCATTTTTGGCGCTCTGAAGAAATAAAAAAAATATATCTGGCACAGACTGTCTGTACATGGACAGATACAGACAGAGCCACAGATTTTTGTCGCTCTGGTTGCCATGTAATCGTGATTTAGTTAGCTTCATTATTAAAAAAATCTTCTCATGTATATATCTGAATTGTAACCTTGATATTGATTTTGCAACTCCACTATGGAGATTTGGAAACTCCTGTCTTTTAAAAGAGAATTGCACTGCAGATCGACCAATTCAATCTGAAGATGCACAGGGGTGCTTTCAACTGAAATGGCAAACAGTCTCGAAAACAGCTTAAAATCATATGGAAGATTCGCAGTGTCCTCAAATGTTTTAAAAAACTATTTCTGTAATTCTTTAAATGCCACAATGGATTGTTCGAAATTCGCATTTTCTTTGACGTCGCTTAGATTTAGGAAATGGATGACGTTCCTTGTTAGAAATTGTCACTTCCACAAGGCAATTTTCTTTTTAAATCCATCGACTCATCGCTGTAAAATCATAAATAAGTTGCTTCTCACCCTGCAGTCTTTAGTCCTGTTTAAAATTCGAGATCCGCAATGTATTCCAGATCTAATTTTCGTTCTTGCTTTCCTTTTTCCTTCAGAAATCCAACAATTCTGGGGCTTAATTTGAAACTCTTTCCAGGCATGTCCTCTGATTTAATCAACATGCTTTGCAGTACTAATTATAAGGGTGTTTGGGGAGGAAAGTCAATATTTCACACAGTGATAGTATAAGTAATTCTGAAAAAATTGTTATATGAACATAGGTCCGCAAATGCTTCGTTACGGAGGTATATACGCAATACAACTGGACCGTAATGTGGTTTTCTTGTTGCAGAGAAGTACATTTATGTTACACATTTTTACATAATGTTTATCTACTTTGCATTTAGTACATAATGCATTACAACATGCATGTTACATGTATTCAGTTGAAAAAGACATACCACGACTTTTACAAACGGTTTAACACTTATCGTACATATGTTGTACAGTTCACAGTACAGGTTCGAATATCCCACCATGAACGTCAATGCACTTTTGCGCTCAAGCGATAACATGTTGTGTTGCTTGTTCAATTGCCTGTGGTTGGTTCCTAATCAATTCAGCAGCGTCCATGATGCGACAAAGCAGCTCATCTCATGTGTTTACCTTCGCTTTGTGCACTTCTGATTTCATCCAACCCCATAAACAGAACTCTGAAGTTGTAAGGAGGCCAGTTAATAGAACCGCCATGGCCAATCCAGCGATTAAGGTAGGTGCGGTTGAGATGGTCCCTCACACGTAAGGTAACATGTGGAGGGGCACTGTCATGTTGAAAGTACGTTCTAGTTTGCTTCGCTAAAGGAACGTCTTCCAATAGTCCCACAAATGAATTTTCCAAAGAATGCAGGTACCTCTCTCCGGTCCATCACAAGTTGATAATAAATGGACCCATCAAAAGGTTACCGATCGTGCCGCACCAAACATTTATGGCAAAATGAACTTGGAAATTGCTATCCACTGAAACGTGTGTATTTTTCCGTGACCATCGATGATTATTGCGTGTGTTGTTTATTCTATGTCTTTAAAACCGGGCTTCGTCACTGAACAGTACGTACGGAAGCAAGTGACTATTCTCAGTTACCCAGTGACGGAATTGAAGTCGTTGGGCGTTGTCGCAAACGTGGAGATTTTGGACATGCTGTATGTAAAATGGATACAGGTTCTCCGCATGTAATATTTCCCATACAGCTGTCTGTGGGACAGTCATATGCAGGGACGTTCTTCATATGCTCGTACCGGGACTTCACTCAACACTTGTGATAATTTCTTTCTGTTCTTGCAGAGTTTTTTGACGTGCACTCTCAGACGAAAAATGTCTGCTTGGAAGAGAGCCTGTTGCACGCAAAGTGATAAACACTTTGGTAAACTCCCCGCGATCAGGCACTCGTCGAGTCGGAAAGCGCCTGTGGCATTCTTCTCTTGCACTGGTAGCACTACCGTCGCAGAAGCCATAAACATACACCATATCTGCGTATTCCTCATTACTGTAGACGCGTGTCATTGTTAGCAGCACTTGTTCGAACACAGGTAACACCTTACACTACAAGCTAACCGAACCTTCGTCGGTACACTACACAATGCCGCTTACACGGCACAACTGCGCAAACAACGGGTGATTGTACTACGTACGTCACATGACCATAATACATGGTAGGTTGCATAGCTTAAACATGACATGTGTCATTGTTTGCAAGTCACATTACGGTGCAGTTGTATTGCATATACGTTAACGTTATGCACATCAATTTTGCAGAATTAAAGTTCCTTTCAATACCCATACCTCCCTAATGAAGCACTTGCGGACCAATGTTCATGTAACAATTTTTTGTTCAGAATTACTTATACTATCACTGTTTAAAATATTGATCTTTCCTACCCAAACACCCGGTATAGTGTCTTCATACTCTTTGTTGAATTCTATCAAAAGCTGTTGCAATTGACAATGTAATAATGTGTGCGACTTCAGAAAATTTACTATTCCGACCAACAATTTCATCACATCTTCCATGCCTGCATATTTAACATAAAGTGCTTCTTGATGTACAGAGTAATGAATTCTACAGGGTGGTCCACTGATCGTGACCGGGCCAAATATCTCACGAAATAAGTGTCAAACGAAAAAACTACATAGAACGAAACTTGTCTAGCTTGAAGGGGGAAACTAGATGGCACTATGGTTGGCCCGCTAGATGGCGCTGCCATAGGTCAAACGGATATCAACAGCGTTTTTTTGTTTTTTTTTTTAATAGGAACCCCCATTTTTTATTACATATTCGTGTAGTACGTAAAGAAATATTGATGTTTTAGTTGGAACACTTTTTCGCTTTGCGATAGATGGCGCTATAATAGTCACAAACATATGGCGCACAATTTTAGACGAACAGTTGGTAACAGGTAGGTTTTTAAATTAAAATACAGAACGTAGGTACGTTTGAACATTTTATTCGGTTGTTCCAATGTGATACATGTACCTTTGTGAACTTATCATTTCTGAGAACGCATGCTGTTACAGCGCGATTATCTGTAAGTACCACATTAATGCAATAAATGCTCAAAATGATGTCCGTCAACCTCAATGCATTTGGCAATGCACGTAACGACATTCTTCTCGACAGCGAGTAGTTCGTCTTCCGTAACGTTCGCACATGCATTGACAATGCGCTGACGCATGTTGTCAGGCGCTGTCGGTGGATCACGATAGCAAATATCCTTCAACTTTCCCGGCAGAAAGAAATACGGGGACGTCAGATCCGGTGAACGTGCAGGCCATGGTATGGTGCTTCGACGACCAATCCACCTGTCATGAAATATGCTATTCAATACCGCTTCAACCGCACGCGAGCTATGTCCCGGACATCCATCATGTTGGAAGTACATCGCCATTCTCTCATGCAGTGAAACATCTTGTGGTAACATGCGTAGAACATTACGTAGGAAATCAGCATGCATTGCACCATTTAGACTGCCATCGATAAAATGGGAGTCATTTATCCTTCCTCTCATAATGCCACACCATACATTAACCCGCCAAGGTCGCTGAAGGTCCACTTGTCGCAGCCATCGTGGATTTTCCGTTGGCCAATAGTGCATATAATGCCGCTTTACGTTACCGCTGTTGGTGAATGACGCTTCGTCGCTAAATAGAACGCGTACAAAAAATCTGCCATCGTCCCGTAATTTCTCTTGTGCCCAGTGGCAGAACTGTACGCGACGTTCAAAGTCGTCGCGATGCAATTACTGGTGCACAGAAATATGGTACGGGCGCAATCAATGTTGATGTAGCATTCTCAACACCGACATTTTTGAGATTCCCGATTCTCGCGCAATTTGTCTGCTACTGATGTGCGGATTAGCCGCGACAGCAGCTGAAACACCTACATGGGCATCATCATTTGTTGCAGGTCGTGGTTGACTTTTCACATGTGTTGAACACTTCCTGTTTCCTTAAATAACGTAACTATCTGGCGAACGGTCCGGACATTTGGATGATGTCGTCCAGGATACCGAGCAGCATACATAGCACACGTCGATTGGGCATTTTGATCACAATAGCCATACATCAACACGATATCGACCTTTTCCGCAACTGGTAAACGGTCCATTTTAACACGGGTAATGTATCACGAAGCAAATACCGTCGGCACTGGCGGAATGTTACGTAATTCCACGTACTTACACGTTTGTGACTATTACAGCGCCATCTATCACAAAGCGAAAACAGTGGTCCAACTAAAACATTCATATTTCTTTACGTACTACACGACTATGTAATAAAAAATGGGGGTTCCTATTTTTTAAAAAACACAGTTCCGTTTGACCTATGGCAGCGCCATCTAGCGGGCCAACCATAGCGCCATCTGGTTTCCCCCTTCAAACTAGGCAAGTTTCGTTCTTTGTAGTTTTTTAGTTTGACGCTTATTTCGTGAGATATTTGGCCCGGTCACTATCAATGGACCACCCTGTATACAAATCATCTATCGATCAGTATAATTTTTAGCTCTTCCATCGTCAACTAAATCTGTAAACTGTTTCTGCATGGTGTTGTAATGCCACTTCATAGCAAATTTATGGTACCCATCGATTCTGCGAGTACGTGATAGATATTGAGATTTCTCATCCTTCTCTTCTGTGATTTCCATTCATTTTTAAAGAATTGTGATGACAGATCAGAATATTTGAACCTTTTGCACAAACAGGCAGTGGACTATGAACAAATAGCGAAGGATAAACAGCGCTTACCCACAATGACTCTACCAAACTGAAGAAAGTCGTGTTGACCAAAATAAGCCATGCCAAGTGCTTGAAGAAAGAGTCATGTCGCGCTGCTAAATGAACGCCGAGACGTACCGAGTACTGCCAAAACAGGCTGAGTCTCTGACTCACGTGGGCAGCACATTGAACACGTTTGAAGTTCTGCACGTTGTGGTCATCCCTGATTTAAATAATATGCTTCGTTTCTCCCTACCGCTCTTGTGTTACCTACAGCTTCTGAGTAGCCGGTGTCCAGTGGGGCTAGCTGTGGAGTGTGTGTGAGGGCGTACTTGCCTGCGCATGTGTGCCCGCAGGTGTGACGACTTGGCGTAGGCCTTGCAGCAGCCGGGGTATTGACAGGGGAAGGCCCGCCCTGGGGGCGAGCTGCACGCCGCGATGCTGCGGCTGTAGTCGTGGTCCCGCGACGCCAGCACCGTCGCTTCCTGGCCGTGAGCAAGAGAGAGCGCCTTCAAACACATTACTTCATAATTATACCATTACTTAGTTCTTATTACAAAATGACATGTGAATAATCTTGCCTTAGAGAATCGTTATCCATAAGCCACGAATGGAATATACTGGCAAAAACTATGTACAAAATAACACAATGACTGGTTGAAGATGTCTTTGGGGAAAGTCAGTTTGGGTTCTGGAGGAATAAAGGAGTCCATGAGGCAGTACTGAACCTACGACTTATCTTAGAGCATGGACGAAAGAAAGGTTAATCCACATTAACAGCACTGGCAGATTTTAGCGACACTTGTTCACAATATTGAATGGATGCCACTGATTGAAATTTTAGAGGTAGCAATGATAAAGTACAGAGAGTGCAAAGTTATCAAAACCTGTGGAGACCGTACTGCATTTATAAGAGTCGAAGACATGAAACGGAATGAGTACTGTAGTTGGGAAGGGAGTGGACAGGGTACCAACCTACCCCTGATACTATTAAATCTTTACAATTATCAAACAGCGAAAGAAACCAACTAGAAATTTGGACAAAGGATTCTAGGAAAAGAAAGAGATGACAAACACCTGTAGTCATGTACCGAAAGAAATTGACGGAGATCCGAAACGTGAAATAATTTGGGTGAAGGTCACGGTTTTAGCAGGCTCAGACATGGTAACTGGATGTCTCTATAGGCCCCCTGGCTCAGCAGCTGTTGTGGCTGAGCACCTGAAGGATAATTTGGAAAATATTTCGAGTAGATTTCCCCACCGTGTTATAGTTCTGGGTGGAGATTTTAATTTCCCGGATACAGACTGGGAGACTCAAACGTTCACAACGGGTGGCAGGGACAAAGAATCCAGTGAATTTTTTTAAGTGCTTTATCTGAAAACTACCTTGAGCAGTTAAACAGAGAACCGACTCGTGGCGATAACATATTAGACCTTCTGGTGACAAACAGACCCGAACTATTTGAAACAGTTAACGCAGAACAGGGAATCAGCGATCATAAAGCGGTTACTGCATCGATGATTTCAGCCGTAAATAGAAATATTAAAAAAGGTAGGAAGATTTTTCTGTTTAGCAAAAGTGACAAAAAGCAGATTCCAGAGTACCTGACGGCTCGACACAAAAGTTTTGTCTCAAGTACAGATAGTGTTGAGGATCGGTGGACAAAGTTCAAAACCATCGTACAATATGTGTTAGATGAGTATGTGCCAAGCAAGGTCGTAAGAGATGGAAAAGAGCCACCGTGGTACAACAACCGAGTTAGAAAACTGCTGCGGAAGCAAAGGGAACTTCACAGCAAACATAAACATAGCCAACGCCTTGCAGACAAACAAAAATTACGCGAAGCGAAATGTAATGTGAGGAGGGCCATGCGAGAGGCGTTCAATGAATTCGAAAGTAAAGTCCTATGTACTGATTTGGCAGAAAATCCTAAGAAATTTTGGTCTTATGTCAAAACGGTAGGTGTATCAAAACAAAATGTCCAGACACTCTGTGACCAAAACGGTACTGAAACAGAGGATGACAGACTAAAGGCCGAAATACTAAATGTCTTTTTCCAAAGCTGTTTCACAGAGGAAGACTGCACTGTAGTTCCTTCTCTAGATTGTCGCACAGATAACAAAATGGTAGATATCGAAATAGACGACAGAGGGATAGAGAAACAATTAAAATCGCTCAAAAGAGGAAAGGCCGCTGGACCTGATGGGATACCAGTTCGATTTTACACAGAGTACGCGAAGGAGCTTGCCCCCCCTCCCCCCCCCCCCCCCACCCTTCTTGCAGCGGTGTACCGTAGGTCTCTAGAAGAGCGTAGCGTTCCAAAGGATTGGAAAAGGGCACAGGTCATCCCCGTTTTCAAAAAGGGACGTCGAACAGATGTGCAGAACTATACACCTATATCTCTATCGTCGATCAGTTGTAGAATTTTGGAACACGTATTATGTTCGAGTATAATGACTTTTCTGGAGACTAGAAATCCACTCTGTAGGAATCAGCATGGGTTTTGAAAAAGACGGTCGTGTGAAACCCAGCTGGCGCTATTCGTCCACGAGACTCAGAGGGCCATAGACACGGGTTCACAGGTAGATGCCGTGTTTCTTGACTTCCGCAAGGCGTTCGATACAGTTCCCCACAGTCGTTTAATGAACAAAGTAAGAGCATGTGGACTATCAGACCAATTGTGATTGGATTGAAGAGTTCCTAGATAACAGAACGCAGCATGTGATTCTCAATGGAGAGAAGTCTTCCGAAGTTCAAAATGGTTCAAATGGCTCTGAGCACTATGGGACT
The DNA here is from genome assembly GCF_021461385.2 of Schistocerca piceifrons. Lineage (NCBI taxonomy): Eukaryota > Metazoa > Arthropoda > Insecta > Orthoptera > Acrididae > Schistocerca > Schistocerca piceifrons. Next base: position 742,416,134 of record NC_060139.1, read on the forward strand.
TAACAGCTATGGTCATCAGTCCCCTAGAACTTAGAACTACTTAAACCTAACTAACCTAAGGACAGCACACAACACCCAGTCATCACGAGGCAGAGAAAATCCCTGACCCCGCCGGGAATCGAACCCGGAAAACCGGGCGTGGGAAGCGAGAACGCTACCGCACAACCACAGTGTCGTAGGACCGTTGCTATTCACAATATACATAAATGACCTTGTGGATGACATCGGAAGTTCACTGACGCTTTTTACGGATGATGCTATGGTATATCGAGAGGTTGTAACAATGGAAAATTGTACTGAAATGCAGGAGGATCTGCAGCGAATTGACGCATGGTGCAGGAAATGGCAATTGAATCTCAATGTAGACAAGTGTAATGTGCTGCGAATACATAGAAAGAAAGATCCCTTACCATTTAGCTACAATATAGCAGGTCAGCAACTGGAAGCAGTTAATTACATAAATTATCTGGGAGTACACATTAGGAGTGATTTAAAATAGAATTATCATACAAAGTTGATAGTCGGTAAAGCAGATGCCAGACTGAGATTTATTGGAAGAATTCTAAGGAAATGCAATCCGAAAACAAAGGAAGTAGGTTACAGTACGCTTGTTCGCCCACTGCTTGAATACTGCTCAGCGGTGTGGGATCCGTACCACACAGGGTTGGTAGAAGAGATAGAGAAGATCCAACGGAGAGCATCGTGCTTCGTTACAGGATCATTTAGTAATCGCGAAAGCGTTACGGAGATGATAGATAAACTCCAGTGGAAGACTCTGCAGGAGAGACGATCAGTAGCTCGGTACGGGCTTTTGTTGAAGTTTCGAGAACATATCTTCACCGAGGAGTCAAGCAGTATATTGCTCCCTCCTACGTATATCTCGCGAAGAGACCATGAGGATAAAATCAGAGAGATTAGAGCCCACATAGAGGCATACCGACAATCCTTCTTTCCACAAACAATACGAGACTGGAATAGAAGGGAGAACCGATAGAGGTACTTAAGGTACCCTCCGCCACACACCGTCAGGTGGCTTGCGGAGTAGGGATGTAGATGTAAATGTAGGAGAGTAGTTGAACATAATGGATTGTACTTGAGTAATGATAATTGAAACCAACAGCTGTATAGTAATATCGTTTACTCACAACATGCTACCAGTTTCTATGTCAAAACGTATCTTCAGGCCCTAAGTACAACCTGCCATCAACGTACAAACCACACTGACAAAGACCAAAGGAGTCTTCAAATGGAAACAGTACAACTTACTAAGCATGTTAGGGTAGCATGTGCACTCAAGGTAACATGCCTAAATCAAGCGGATCCCTTATCTTTGAAGCAGTAACAAACCCACCAATGGTCAGAAGATAAGGAATCCAGTTGATTTTGGCCCTGCTGACTCGACTGGACATGCTGGCATAACACGCTTAATAAATTGTACTGAATCCTGTAGCTTCATAGCAGTAACAAGCCCACCACAACTCATCGTCGTCTGGTAGCCTTGTTACTTACTGCCTCATAGTGGTTTATTACGCCCACTAATGTCTGCTACCCAGAAGTTATGGCTTGTAGGTACATAGAGGATATGTGAAACAACTGCGCGCCACCTTTTGAGAGACAAATTGGACCCAGACAGCATGTAACCATATCTTAACAGTCAATTTGGTCTCTATATGTGTACTAGGAACAACAGATTATGGGGGTTGTGGCAGTGAATATTGATAAATGATCTCATACTCGAAAATAATAGATTTCAGCTATCAGTCGTCCTTTGGAATTTTTATTGGCAGATCTAGACTTCAGCTAGAAACTAGCCATTCTCAATGCACTATCCTTTTTTGGTCAATGCATGTAAAGCCTGTTGGTCTGGCTTTGTACACAGTTCATTGAATACTCATACATATTATTTTCGAATCAAAATAACGGTCGCTGCGTGCAACAGCCTCTGAATAGAGGGTAACCTGATGATCTCATACTGCCAAATTATTTGTTATGTTTGACTGTATTTTGTAATTACTGAAATAACATCACATATCCTTTCAGCCTGCAAGTTTCATTTTGTTTCCTTCTCCCCTTCACCTTTTTTGTCAGGCAGTGTGTTTTCTGATAGACACCTAGTCAGTGCTCGGTTTCTAACACTTAGTTACATGTTCCATAAATCACCTGAATGATTCTTTTATCAAAATGATGAGGAATGAGTTAGCTTGCGGGATATGTGTCCATGATTAGTCAATGAACACATTACTATCTTTACTCCCACTTTTGCAACTACACTTAATTTTAATTTTTTTAAATATTTATAGTGGCTACCACTTTTTAAGTAGGAATTTGTGAGTGGAGTAGAACGAGTTGCGGAGGAGAAATCAATTTAAATTAGATTTAAAACTTGCTTCGCTTACCTGGCTGACATTTTATGTTATTGAGTAAATGGTCAAAAATTTCTGTTACTACGTATTGAACTCCTTTGTGAGCCACTGACAGCTTTAACACTGAATAATAAAGGTCATATTTCCCTCTGCTGTTGCAGGTATGAACATCACTGTTCTTCTCAAATTATGATGGATTACTGCAGTTAAAATGCCTACTTCCTTGAAGACTACCTACATGACATCCGTGGGTGAACACCACATATTACTCATACTGCTCGCTTTTGTTCAATCACTACTTTCTTTCTAAGTGTTGAGTTACCCCAGGAAATTACTCCATAAGACATTATGTAGTGGAAATATGCAAAGTATGACAAGACACTAATACCTTTGTTTCCAAGATTAGCAATTATACGAAGAGCAAACACAGCTGAGCGTAATTGTTTGAGAAGCTCAGAAATAAGCTTCTTCCAGTTAAGGTATTCACTGATATGTACACCCAAAAATTTGGAGCATTCTACTCTGTTTTCTGACTCCTGCTCATGGGCTACAGCAATTACTGGTATGACTCTATTTATTGTACGGAACTGAATGTAGTGTTTCTTTTTTTTTTGTCAAAATTTAGGGAGAATCCATTTTCAGAGAACTACTTAAGAATTCTTTAGAAAATATCGTTTACCAACTCTTCTGTTGCTTTCCCTTCCATAGGATTTGTTATAACACTAGTATCGTCTGCAGAACTACCAATTTTGCTTGAATTTTAAGTCGAAGGTCATTCACATTTATAAGGAATAGGAGTAGACCCAAAGTTGAACCCTGTAGGATTCCCTTTGTGATATTTTTCCCCCACTTACTAAAATTTTCTACTCTTCCTAAACTGTATGAATAATTCAGCACAACCTATTGCATCCTGTTTGTTAAGTATGATTCAAACCAGCTGTGCATAAAGCCATCAACTTCACAAAACTTGAGTTTTTCTAAGATACTAACATGATCTTGGAAAGACAACAAAAAATACCAATTGGCGATATATTATTGTTTAAGGCCTGTATTGTTTGATGAGTGAATCTATAAATAGCATTCTCAGTCGAGCAGCCATTCTGGAATCCAGACTGTGATACACTAAGTAAATAGTTTCCGCTTAAGCGTGCAACTTCTCTTTTGTACACTACTTTTTCGAATATTTTGGATGAAGATGTCAGAAAGGAAATTAGATGATAATTGTGAATGTGAAAGCTGTACACATGTGCTTACAGTTTCATCACTTCGTCGTCTTTGGCAGATATGAACTGAAAGATAAATGGTGGTGTACGTAACGGTACCTCAGTCAACTTAACGTGGCTCTGCAGACCACGACACGTGCTCCGATGCAAAAGGCATTGTTGTTGTTGTGGTCTTCAGTCCTGAGACTGGTTTGATGCAGCTCTCCATGCATACAGTAAAGCTGCATGCCCTCGGGAAAAATTACGGCTGTAGTTTCCCCTTGCTTTCAGCCGTTCGCAGTACCAGCACAGCAAGGCCGTTTTGATTATTGTTACAAGGCCAGATCAGTCAATCATCCAGACTGTTGCCCTTGCAACTACTGAAAAGGCTGCTGCCCCTCTTCAGGAACCACACGTTTGTCTGGCCTCTCAACAGATACCCCTCCGTTGTGGTTGCACCTACGGTACGGCTATCTGTATCGCTGAGGCACGCAAGCCTCCCCACCAACGGCAAGGTCCATGGTTCATGGGGGGGGGCATAGCCTTTTCAATTTCTGTATGCAACTGCCTCTGTTTCTTTATCGTTGTGCGCTATACCGAAGTCACGGTTTTAGTAGATTGTGGACATGCCTGATGCTCACTGTTATGCTGAAACACTAGTGGCTCCTGCGCATAACATAGGCGTCCGCAAGAGGGAGCAAGTGGGAGCACTTACTGGACAGACTTTTTATCGTAATAGAGTCCTCTCGAATTTGTAGTATTAATTGTCTGCGTCTTCACTAAACTGCTTATTTACCGTTGCAGACTGTGACAAGAAACATTGTAGCTTTGACAGTTACTGTATTTCTTGTGTTTTGTGGTTCTCTTTGCCCTTTGGTCAGTTGGCTCAAGGTCATTCGTTTGCATTCCGCACCCCACTTCCTCCACATTGGTTTTTCCCCTCTCTCCCAGTGCAATATCCATTCCTTTTGCAGTTCTGTAACAAAAGTGTGGGAGTGACTCCATTCATTTACAATTAAATTGTGTATAGTGTCGATTTTTAGGCAGTGTTAATTATCGTCAAGAGTGAATAATGTAGTGTTTCGGGAATGTTTATCAATCTCCTTTGAAGCCTGGAAGAAGAATGTGTGATAGTCATGTACAGTGCAAGTTAACATTCCATGCTTAACGAGAAAATTCCCTACACAAATTCAAAGAAATCTTACATATTATAATGGCTGCAAATCATACCTCATGACCCCACACAACAGCAGAATTGCCTTGCATTATTAGGCAACACAGCAGTTATAGGCGATATGAGCTTGATGATCAGGCTGCAGAAATGGGATATGAAGTAATCCTCCGCATCACTGCCAGTATAATCCCACTGACTTGACATATTCTCAATGCGTTGCTCGTGCGGGGCGACTGCAGGAAAAATACTTCATGAGGATGTACTTCGAGATTCAATCAGAAGATTGTAATAAAGCTGCTTGAGACAGTGCTGAGGCAGATAGTGAAGATAATATCTGCTCGCTATAATTTCTGTCTGGTTGGTTAACTTTAAACTAATCCTTCTCTTTGCCTCTATTTATATAATTATTTTTGTATAATAATCTATAGGGTCATGTATGAACAACTGTAACATGTGAAACAGAGTTCATTAAATTGTACTAAATTAATTCTAAAAACTGACAATGCTCATTGTTGTTGTCACTTTGTTCAAGAGGCAATAACTGTTGACTGTGCAGTGTGCTTGCGAGGAAGTAGTGGGAGCGTGTAGTATAGGAATAAAGCGACATGACCTCAGGCCGCATGGCCAGCAGAGTGAAAAAAGTATAGTAGTTACGCTGACCACAAGAAAATATGCTGATTCCTTGGTAGGCTGCAGTTTCGGCGCCGATGGTAAGTTCCAGTGGATACTAATCGTGCCAAAACAATGTCTTCAGTCTTTCTTTGTCGCTTGCTCGTTCAGCATTTACAGAGATGCAGCTATTCCGACTCATAGACACACGAATTCCGTGGCAATTCCCAACACATTTAACCGTTACCAATTCCCATAAATCCGTCCCTTTATCTAAGAACAAATGATAGATGCTGATTCTGCATTGAGTTTTACACAACAGAGACACTGTACTACACTCAGAAGAACACAGCCACGCTGTGTGGTAGGTGTGTAAATCTCTCTTTACTCGCAAGAACATCAGTAGAAAAAAGAATACACAATTTTTTGCTCTGTAGCAGAGGGAAAAAGTGTGAAATTTCAATGTTGAAAAAATGTGCTCTGCAGAACTGGGACTTTCTCTAAGTCGATGGGTGCAACAGAGTGCCACATGCTGCCACAGAGCTAAGAATTATGTATTCCAGTTGGCATGTTGTACAATAATACAACAAACTGGAGAGAGAAGATTACCTTGGTTCAGCCCTAAACTGCATAAAGTTGATTCTACAGGATAATTCGAGGGTGGGTTTAGGAAGCTACAAACATTCATCTAGTCCTGGGCTACACTTTACCAAACCACCTCAACAAAATGTAGCTTCTAAACCTCATTTCGCTGAACTTCAGTTATGATAGTCAACAATAAAACATAGAAACCATGAAAGAAATGCAATAAATTTGTTAATGGGAACAGAGGCAAAGTTTTATAAACAAAATGCCACAATTGGCATCAAAGGTGAATAAGCATTTTCTAAATTTTGTTCCCTGTTTCTCCACTTCGAGGGGTATTAATGCGTCATGTTTCTTGATATACAGCACTCTGGTCGCGTATTGGGCCTAAGCTCTGTATAGAGAGGTTTAGTTGAGCCAGCATGTATGTAGGGGCAGTTGCCTCGTGACTGACCGACACTGCGGGAAATATCTAATGTTGCGAGGACTATACACGGTGAATGTGCTGATGCTGTCTGTCTTCGCAGTATATGTTCGAGTGTCTGGTGGTCGATAGCTATATGCAGGATGCAGAAGTGATGATTTTGTATGGTGCAGGATACGAACTGTGTACTACATCAATATGACATGTGGCGATATAGCCCAGTTGGAGATTGGTTTCACGCTGAAAAATTCAAGCTTTCCATGATGATAGTAGAGCAGTGTAATTGAAGAAGTGTCTTTCTGTATTTCATGATCTGTAGCCCACTTTTGCAGGGTTTAACAGTCATTGCAATATGGCGATCTGTACAAAATAGTTTTTCCACCGAAAGTCTCGTCTACAGAAAAAAATGGCAGACAAAGCTCACACACTGGCAGCAGCAGCAGTCTGGCAGGTAAATTCACTAAGAGCCATCCTTTGTACACGGCATAGGAGCCTCTACAGACTGGTTCGAACAAGACAGGGACAAGGTATCTACGGAAGATTCTGCGAGTAACGTGATGTCTTGTTTCTTCGAATGTTCAGAAACAAGTTCAAGCAGACCACCCTCCTCTGGTAAGATGGTGTCCCTCATCTGCCATTGTGGCTTTAGAGCAGCTCCAGACCAGCAGCTGTAGGACACCAAAAATTCACCGAAAATTCAAGCCATTTTTCTCGTCTGTAGGACAGTGCTTCGAATTCTGTTTGCATAATTGTTGTGATTTTCAAATCTGTGCTTAGGCACCAGTGTGTGCTTCAAGAAGTGACTCCAACAGCAGCAAATATAAGCAAAGCCTACTCACCATTTCAGAAAAGTGATGAACTCCACAGCAACTGTAGGACTTAGAAATTTTTGTCTCTCTGAAAGCGCCTTCAAACAAGCAGCTAAAACTCGAAAAGTGGTGAACGTCCTATTTTTAGAGTTACATAGATATTTATTTCGACTTCCAAATACCGTCGTTTTGGTGTGTAAAATCAGGCAGTGCAGCTGATATCGGTTTCGGAATATGTTTCCCACAAAAGCGTGTGAAGTGTTTCAAGGAGGTTTTACAAGTATACAGCGATCTGTTTTTAGAGTCCATGTTCGAGTGTGGTGGTATACATCACAAAATTGAATCGAAATACAGTGCATCGATCTTTTTGAAAGAGACATGTTCAATTGGATTTAGTAGCTCCTGAAGCAGCTCGTGTTCAATGACAATGGCTATCTGAACGCCGGGGATGGGACAGGAGGGAGGCCGTGGGTATTTCCAATGTGAGGAAGTGTCCAGTGGCTACCGTGTGACCGTGACGTAAGCTGGCTCACTTCCTGGCCGTCGCGTGACCCAGCGCAGAGACTTGAGGCTGTGAGCCCGGTCTGGGCCCATTGAAAGAGGCTGAGAGAGGGTGAACATCTTGCCTCGTGCACATCGGCTGGACTTTTACCAAATGATCTACATTTACAGCACACACATTTATCAGAATGAGTTGCATATACATCTCCACCATATATGATTTGCTATCGACACAGTCATCAGATGCTAATATATTCCCCCTTCTCCACGAGAGACATCTCGCCCATTGAACACAGTAAACAATTACGTCTTTCCTCCAATCCAGCAAATAGACACAGACTGTCCTTTTCCCGCCATTTTTCCCAGGACCGCCATCTTGGATAATGTCATGGGTGGGGAGAGGGGGAGGGAAGACAGCGCCCTCTGGTGGTGGTGCTGTGAACTAGGCCAGTTGGACTCCAGACCTCATAGTGAGCACATTGGACTGAGCTCACTGCCTGCGATAACTCAAATTGTTTAAATAAACAGTGCGAGTCCTCTTCCCACCAAACAGATGGGGAAGGGGAGCAATGCATACAAAGTAAAGACTTACGTCCATTCTATTCGGCAGCTCAGCACAGAATCAGTCCTTTTCCCACCAATTTCCAGATGGGTGAGTGTAGGGAGGAAGGGAGGAGGTTAGGATATTGGAGGTAGCCCAACTGATCTATTTTCCTGCAAAAATTTGAACTTCCCGTCATGACGTCACCGCGACGTTGCCACGTCTATGGCCGCCATCTTGGATCCACCATCCTGAATAAATGTGGCTGCAATGAAACATAGGGCAAAACGAACTTTGAACTACTAGCAATTAGCAGTTTTATTTTGCGCTCTGTGACGACTGTTCCAGGTAAGTACTGGATGTGGTGTGATCGTTACAAAATAAACAATTCTGTCGCTCATTACACCTTCAAACCACAGTTAACGCGATAGGATGTGAGTTCCTCCACAAACTGCAACAAGTGCCCGCACGCATTGGTGTTCATCGTCCAGAAGACTTTCTCTAAGCGCATGATGCGTACAGGGTTTTATAATTAAAACATAGTTACTTTCTGGGATACATTTCGCCAATAATGAAACTTGTACTTGCTCGTAGCGCAGTGGCTGTGGTCATCGTTCTGTTTGTTCACGATAAGTTGCGGTGGCTGTCGGAAAGGCTGTGCCGCCGCACTACGGCTCTCGAGGGGAGAGGAGCGGTAAGGGGGAGGCAGTGTCAGCCGCTTTCAGCAGTGCTGGCACCACTGCCCGCATTTTGTTCTTACCACGAAATCGGAGAAGGCACACGCGGAAAGTTTGCCCACTGAAATGACACGTCCGTCGAATCCGAAATCACCTAATTTGTTAACATATTCATGCTAGAGAGTTTTGCCTACAACTTATGTATTATTTATGTATCGAAAACAATGAAAAATGAAAGTAAAAAACTGATTCTTGGATTCTGTTTGAACCTTGTATTTATTAAACGCAGCACAGATGTAATGTTTACAAAGTGTAATTAATTGTGCCCGAAAGAACTGTCAAAATGATGTTCTGAAAAGATCACTGTCATTTGTGTTTGATTTAAGATCATCAACATCACTTGAGGGAGTGGTATTGATGATAACTTCATCAATCGTCATTTCCATTACTCCGTCTCCAATGCTGTTGCTCCAACTGCTGCATATTCCTGCGGTAAGGTCCTGTGCAGTAACCGAAAGCAAAGCAACAGTAACAAAATTCTGCAATCTTTCCTTCGATATGTCACCAGTGACACTGTTCTCCCTGAAAATGTGTTTTATTTTGGCCTGTGCCAATTGTATCAAATTTAGATCGCGATTGTAAAGAGGTAACGCACAGCTTTGTGGCCCCTGCTGTCAGCGATTTCATCCACGACATACACTTCCACGGCTGGTTTGTTTTCCTTTATAGGTAACAGTTCAGCTTTCCTCACTGAGTTGTTGCAGTTTATTTGTCCGCCTTGCAGCCACTCTAACATAGCAATCCTGAAATCATATTTATCAGGTATTCTGCCGAATTTCCTGCTGTGGTGTGGCGCATTAGCCATACAATCACAGAATTGGGTGGAATATTACGAACCATAATATCTGCAACACTCACCCCTCCCTCCACCCCAACCCGTTGATGTCCGCTAGTTTCGTCAATTTCAACAAGTTCGCAAGTTAGTGGAAACAGTGGCTTGCAACAGACTTCGTGACAAATTAAAACTGTCTGTTCATGCTGTTCATGTGCACAATCTTTGTAAACATATAGCGTCGTAAGAGTGGAACTGTCAAACTAGTGTCACATCGTAATTAACATTTTATTTTCGACATATTGACATCATTTACTATCTTATTAAAACAATGACAGTTATAAAACTTTCCACTTACGACCTAATACGGACGTCACATCAATCTAGACGTACTTGAAAATGGCTACAAAGCGGAAACAGTCTGTCGTAAATAAAGATTAGCTATTATAAGCAGCTGTTTACTGTATCTACTCTAATAATCATGTCGTTATCAGACATATATTACGTTGCTGGTACTAAAGAAGAAATAATAATAATAATAATAACACGCATTACTTGTCTGACTAAAGAAAGAATTGTTTCTGTGGAATTTTGTTGTTTTGTGCATAATTAAAAACAGCTTAACGCAAGAACGAAACAATGTGTAACCTTTTCGTTTTTGTGTGAATGGAAATTTTTGTGCTTTTTTATTTTTTCAGACAAATGTACAAAATCCATAAGACCTGTATTAGTCCACAAATTAACTACCAAGCTAAAAATCTGACATTCTTCGTTACACCCACACAACAGTTACGCTTATTGCACCCTTCATCGTTAAACGTTCGCTTGTAGTCACGCTTATTTGATTTCAGCACTTTCTCAATCAACGGATCTGATCTCGGAGGTCTTAGTTCCTTTGCGGTTAACTTTTCTTCATAATTTACTTTTCTGTTAGCACTTAAAATAGATTCAACGGAGTTCATGTTGACACTACACACGAAAGTCGATTCCCGCACAGTAAACAACCAACTTCAAAAACAAACTGCCATTTGTGACAAAGATTAAATTCAAGTAATAACGTCTACCAACTTGGTCGCTTGACTAGAATGCAAATGAGGCTTCTGAAAACCACTAGGATCCAAATTTAATCGTGTCGTTCCTGCGTTTAAGTGAATATCAAAGAAACTGAGACAAGTTTTCGTGAATAATCATGCTCATACATACGAGAGTAGTTCCGAAAGTAGTGCCTCCTTTTTTTTATTCATGGAAACTATAGGAGATCCAAAAAAACACAAAGCACAGCTAAAGAGAGCAATATTTGAGCTACAGACTGTCATTTTTCCACATAGTCACCACCATTCGTTATGCACTTTTGCCAACGATGAACCAGAGCCTGCGTGCAGCGGTTGTAAGAATCGGAACCAGGTGAGGCTAACCACTTCCTTACAGCTTTGACAACAGCATCCGAGTCTTGAAAATGTTCGTCACGTAGTCCATATTTCAGAGGCCCAAAGAGATGGAAGTCTGAAGGCGCTAAATCGGGACTGTGCGGTGGATGTGGCAAGACGCTCCAGCCGAATTTTTCAATGAGTTGCCTGGTTGCAAAACTGGTGTGAGGTATGGCATTATCGCGTTGCAGCTGAAAGTTGGGCTTCTTCTCTGGCCTTATCCTGGAAATTCAGGCTTTCCCCTTAGTCAGTGTCGTCTTTTAGCGCACTGAATTAACAGTTTCTCCAGGTTCCCGGGCATCCAAGGGAACCACACCCTGGCTATCCCAGTAGACTGTGTACATCACTTTGCCTGCAGACGGCTGTATCTTGAATTTCTCTTTGACGGAGAATTCACACGTCCCCATTCCATGTACTGTCTTTTGGATTCTGGCTCGTAGTAGTGACACCACACCTCATCTCCGGTGGCAGTGCTGCTCAGAAAATTGTCACCTTCAGCTTCAATTGGTCCAGCAGATCGCGATAAATTTCCATTTGATGAGTTTTTTGTTCTTCCCAGGACCAATCTCGCACAGACTTTGCAATAACCAAGATTTTCCAACATTGTTTCCAAGCCATTACATCCTAAATTCAGTTTTGGACACAATTCTCCAGTCATTATCTGCCGATCAGCGTGGATGAATTAATCAAGACGCTCTTCATAGCGATGGATGACAGCTGTGCAGGGTCGACTGGGCCATGGCTTGTCATACACACCCTTTTCAATACCTTGAAAATGCTATACTCATCACGCCACTTTGATCACGTCTATGGTGTCGTCTTCATATGACTTTAGCAAGCGTCGATGGATTTCAATCGGCGCAATTTCTTCGGCAGTGTGGAATCTAATCACACATCGATGTTTATACACGCATCCATATCAGACTCCATTTTGGAACACTCCTCTGCTGGCGTCAACTACCGCAGAACAACGGAGCCCCTGCAAATGAAAGAGGAAGGGTCAACCATTAGCACTACGTCAACGGCATCTGGCGCGGACATCTCAAGTCACTACAAAAAAATAGGAGGCCTTAGTTTTAAAACGACCCTCTTACTTTGTGAGCCTACAGCGCAAATAAACCTGACTCAGCATGAGAGCAGCACATGTCAGAGGCATTAATAAATTCTATAACTTACAATTGACGGTGTTGTTTTAGACCGTACTGGTTCTCAGCGCCTCAAATGGATTACTGTATGATAAAATCCAAAACTCAATATGCAATAAGGCATTCACAAACCCACAAAGTAGGCTTTGCTACCATTATAACTATAACATAAATAGTAAGGTACTGGGGCTCCCAGGACACTTTGGATATCAAAATGATATGCAAATTAATTAAATTGATCAAGTAATTACCACCATCCCCCGGATGACGTCATGTGTTTTCCTCAACCGGCACGTGAGTCCCCTCACCCCCTTCCCCCCTCCTACATACCCTATTGGAGATTGGAGGAAATTTCGAATTTGGGTGGGAATTTCTTTTTTCCAGGGCTGTGATGATATCCAATCCCAACCCCACCCGGGAACTGGTGGGAAATTAAAAATGTCGGTGCTCTTTCTGGGACTCGAACCCAGGTCGTTCTAGGTGGAAAGCCAAAGTGCACCCCCAACACATGGAAACTGCCCAGATACAGGAGAGGAAGCTTAGGTTAGTGTACTTTATTTATTTTGATTGGGAAACTGAACTAAAGAGCAGTCCTAATTACGTAATTAATCATAAAGATTGGTCCAAATTACACAACTATACTCATAACGCTACACGAGGAGCGCCTAAAATCGCAATATAGCTGAAAAATTGACAATGCCGTACAACTGGTGTTATTCTGATGGGAAAAAAATTCATAGCACCCCGAAACTAATGGTAGATGTACTCAAACCCTACCCTCACCTACAGGCTGGCAGGAAAAAGGATGGAGTGGAAGGTACTATATTTATTTTTTTGGCGGGAATTGTGTTCAATTGACGAGATGGTGGTGTCGGTCAGAAAGGAGTGTAATAAGTATGTTACCTGTAAGTATACAGCTGAGGACTGCATCCATTGCTGTTTGACGTCAGAGTTCGCTACAGACGTCCCCCCTGCATTGCTCAACAATCATCCTGTGGCCCAGATAGTCGAAGCCAATACACTCCACCACAACTGGTGGAAAATGCTTCACTGTTCTAACTACACATGAAATTGTCACGAAAGAAAAACCATCACTCATAATCAATAGGTCATAAAGAAAGACATGTACTAGGGCAAATTGTCGTCCCAAAAGACTGCGAATGCCATCTATGTGCTTACATTTGACATTTTTGCTTCGCAACTCCCCTCTACCGACCTGCCTGTAAAATTTCTGTCATCCAACAGGCAATCATTCACAATAGCAGCAGATCTCTGCCTTCTAGTTTTGTAAGTAATTTGAGTATCAGAGCCTGTTTCACGCAGTCTACTCACATGTTGGGAAAAACACAATCAGTTCTATGTTTGACAACGAGCTATAATCCAAGTGAGGTCTACTTTATAATTAGAGGTTATGGAGTATGAAATAACATAGCTTTGTTGTAACACCTATTTTTAAACACTCAGTCGTGACGAGAATAATAAAAACAGTCATGTTTGCATAAGAATAGATACAGCTGATTTCTATTAGTTTTATGGGCAAAATCGGTGTAGTTTTGAGAGGACTATCTGCATCCAAACTTTAACCTGTCATACCATTCCTTGTAATAGAACTGCCAATAACATTTTACCACATCTCTCTCTTCCGATATATCGAAAAACAAATACCATCTGCACGTTGACATCGAGCATATTACATGTACACATATTGCTCCACTGGACCAGGTGGCCAGTGGTCAAAGTTGCTTGAACAGACCTGTGTAAAGTTTTGTTGACTGTACTGGAGGAAGACCACATCATTTTGTGGTAAGGTACTATGGGACCAAACTGCTGAGGTCATCAGTCTTTAGGCCTACACACTATTTAACCTAACATAAACTAACTTATGCTAAGGACAACACACACACTCATGCCCAAGTGAGGACCCGAACCTCATACGGGGGCAGCTGCGCGAACCGTTGCAAGGCGCCTCAGACCGCACGGCTAGATTAGATTAGAGATTAGATTAGATTAGTACTTGTTCCATAGATCATGAATACGACACTTCGTGATGATGTGGAACGTGTCAGGTTAATAAAAGGTGTCTATACAAGATATTACATTAGACAAAATACTACATGACACTCAATATTTTTAAGTTTTTTTGTGGGGTTGGGAAATTACCCACTTACTATATCCAAAAATTCATCTAATGAGTAGAAGGAGTTGCCATTAAGAAATTCTTTTAATTTCCTTTTAAATGCTATGTGGCTATCTGTCAGACTTTTGATGCTATTAGGTAAGTGACCAAAGACTTTTGTGGCAGCATAATTTACCCCCTTCTGAGCCAAAGTTAGATTTAACCTTGAGTAGTGAAGATCATCCTTTCTCCTAGTGTTGTAGCCATGTACACTGCTATTACCTTTGAATTAGTTCGGATTGTTAATAACAAATTTCGTAAGTGAATATATATATTGTGGGGCTACAGTGAAGATTTCTAGCTCTTTAAATAAGTGTCTGTAGGATGATCTTGGATGAGCTCCAGCAATTATTCTGATTACACGCTTTTGTGCAATGAACACTCTTTTACTCAATGATGAGTTACCCCAGAATATGATGCCATACGAAAGCAGAGAATGAAAATAGGCGTGGTAAGCTAATTTCTCAGATGTATATCGCCAAAATTTGCAATGACCCTAATAGCATAAGTAGCTGAACTCAAACGTTTCAGCAGATCCTCAGTGTGTTTTTTCCAGTTCAACCCCTCATCAATGCATACACCTAGAAATTTAGAATATTCTACCTTAGCTACCGATTTCTGATCGAAGTCTATATTTATTAACGGGGTAATTCTATTTACTGTGCGGCCAGATCCTATCTAACAGACAATCAATCACAAGACAGGGATCCAATGTTGTTTTTTCTCAAGCAGTTTAATACATTATTTTTCTGCTATAACATACCTAAGCAGCGTATGACTACAGCTTTGTACACTACCTTTACTTCAAGGTCTGTGTCAGATGCTAAAGCAACATTAACACTTTTTGATCAATTGGATCTCACAGAAAGCTGAAGATCGCATGGTGCCATGCTGTTGCCACAACACACAGGATGGTAGAAATAAAACGTAGAGGCAATGTTTCTTATTGACAAAAACGTAGAAGACATCACAACGTATGAAAACTGGAAGAGTTTGCGGAATTGTAACAGATGTCCCAAGGTGATGACCTATGCAGTGACAAGTAGCAGATATCCAGTGTTTCATCAAGACTCTCTCCATCTAAACCAACTGATGTCAGTCAGTCGCTATGTGGTAATCAACAGTGTACCAGTGGACGGATGGGAAGGGAAAGACATTGTTGATATGGGACGATATGCTGTAATATGCACTGCAGTTGATTGCATGATCAATTTTAGCAATTTTACCGGTTGTTTCGTAATTTCAACACCAGCCAGTGATACAGCAGAATGCTTCCCTATTTCTGTATTTTTATTAAATCACCCCTCCACTACAGAAAATACAGCAAGTGTAATGCATCTGTGGAATATTCGGTTGTGAGTAGTGGGTGCATTCAAATACAGTTCTGTAGTATACTATACTGTCCAATTAATGTGCTGTTCTATCTTGCACATAGCAATCACATTTACTAAGGACTGTCTCCATCCTTCCAATGGACATCTAACACACAAAACAGCGGAACTGTGTCATCATCATGGATCTTTAAGAGTATAAAAGGAGGCATGATAGGTGCAGCAGGCGGCCTAGGTTTGTTGTTATTACTGGAGAATCAAGAGAATAATGTTTTGAAATATCGGTAATATAAGTTGCATTGTAGATGTTATGCTCTCTAAGTGGATGAATTTAAATGTGCTCACATCCCCTGCAGTATCCTTTTGAGAAGACCTTTTCGCTATTTGCGTGTCTGTAGCACTGTAGAAAATAACATACAAGTAGTTGAAATCGAGACTTTGCAATTGTTAATATGCATGCATAGTCTCTATATATATGTGTGTGTAGAGCTGCTAGTGGCGGATGGTTGCGATTCGAATGAATAACTTGCTAACTGTTCCTCTATAAATTACATTGCCGGAGATGTGCACTTTGTAGGTACAGAGAAGGGAAACTCTCACATTCCAGGATGCTAAGTGCAGTCGACACACTGCCAGGTAACGAATAACTTACTACTAGGATAAAAAAATATCCGAAATCTACAGTTCGTGGGTGTCTTGACACGGTTGTGGGGAGGTATTAGATTTGGAAAGAATAAACAAAAGCAATAATGCTCCTCTGGTAAGCAACGAGAGCATATACTTATGGGAAAAAATATCAGAGCAGCAACCCAAATGAACTCTGTACAGCCGGCCGGGGTGGACGAGCGGTTCTAGGCGCTACAGTCTGGAACCGCGCGACTACTACGGTCGCAGGTTCTAATCCTGCCTCGGACATGGATGTGTGTGATGTTCTTAGGTTAGTTAGGTTTAAGTAGTTCTAAGTTCTAGGGGACTGATGACCTCAGAAGTTGACACCCATAGTGCTCAGAGCCACTTTTTTGAATTCTGTACACACGTCAACTCCCTGTTGCAGATTCATAAACTGTAGAGTGGAAGTCAACTGAACATGTGGAACAGTGCCAGACTTTGAGTTTCCATCAAGTGCACCACTACATGAGTCTGCAGACAAGCTCTCTGATCGGTAGTAGCAGTACAGGGATTTGTTTACAGGTTACGAATTTTCAGGCTGCACTACTCGCTGAGCCTCATCTAGTTTATCAGGCCAATTTTCTATGTTTTTCATGATCTTCCTGTCCAAAACGCATGCAAATGTATCATCGAGAAGAGGGGAATTCTTACGATATTTTAGTTTGCTGGCGTATAGGACACTCAAATATCCTCATATAAAATCAAACAAGGCATCGCAGCAAGATGAACATATTCGTACGGAAAACTATCGAAAAAATATGAAAAATGGCATAAAATGGTAGAAATCGAGGAAAACCTGATATAATTACGACAGATTGATGGGAAATACGTAAAATCGAGGGAAATAAGATGAAATACGTAAAACCGCGAAGAAACTTGAACAATTACGTAAATTGACTTAGAATGCATAAAATTATCATGAAATATGTGGAATTGGGCTGTGTTGGCGGTACCCGGAAATTCAAGACCGAGAGAAGCTTAAAAATTATGCTCTGTCTGCGTCTAGTTTTAACCCTCGTCCTCCCCTGTAAATTACGTGGGTTTTCGTAACACATACTCCAACAAAGGCGACATAAGTATTACACAGGGGAGTTACATTAAAGCAGGAGAAACATATTATCCCAAGCCAGAACTGTGTTCTCACACGTGCAGCTGAATATAGATATTACTGAATTACAGTTGGTTCTCACAAGCAATGTTATTCCTTAAGTATTAAGGAGAAAAATCAATGCGTTTATCAGACTTAAGCTATTCTCTAAAGCGTTCTGTAGGAGAGTGGACTGTTGCCACTTATACCACCTATAATGGTGTGAGGAGGGTGTACTCGAGAGACATCGTGTTAGGACGAAATTACTATATTGTCCTACACATGAGCAAACTACCTAACAATAGACCAAGAGTTCTTTGTGCAAGAGGAATGCTACCAGAACCTTGGTGATGGTGCTGTAAACGGCAATAAGACTGCTACGTCTCCCTTGGCTACTGATCGTGGTACTTACTCCCTCGAAAGAAGTTGTTACTACTTCGTGTGTATTTTCGTGCAGCAAGGCGTAGGTGGTAACTCAGTGTATCAGCTATCGAAAATATTCGTGTCGTTTTTTCTTCGCTCTATTTCCTAGTGAGGCATAGCTGCATCTGTCCAAACCACTACTACTGCCAATAATAAGCACGACCGATGCGGGGAGTTTAATTGAGGGTACGTAGGCTTCCGAATTAAAAACACGTACAAAATCCATTAACTTCCTAAGAGACAGAACAGCAGACTTCAATCTAGTTGGTTCATAAGCAGCTCGAGTGGCGGATAGACACTGACGATGCCTACCTAGGAGACCAGAGTAGTGCAGAAGGAAGTAGTCTTATAAAAGTTTATCACCACAGTGATTGGGGTACGGAACTTGCATGGTGGTTGTATATCTGATGTTGGACAAATATATCCTGCATTAGAGTATTAAGAGCGTTGCATTCCACACGACTAATATGTCAGAAACCATATTGTAGCATTTTTAGGTGCAGAACCGTGTAGCCATCGGAGTATGTGTCTATGCTCTACGATCATTTATCTCATGCCGGTACCTTCCTGGTACTGACTCCAGACAATGGAGTAATACCTCAGAATTGACAGCACAGTTGATTTAGGTGAAATGTTTCAAACTCCATCCATCTGGATTTCCATCGTGTATAAACCACACGTTTTTTCTTAACCATCTGTTATATCACTGCAACACTGTCAAGTCTACTATACATCGATAAGGGGTGATACCCTCCCCAACATGCACGCATCTGTAGAGATCTTGTGCACGTGGATGTCTGCTGTGCGCAAGATCGGTGCGGAACAGTGTTCACTGAACAGCAGTTACAGACACAGCTCGCTCTGTTCCTTCACGAGACATGGATTGCAGTGGGTATGGGACCCTCATACTTCTGGTCAGCTGCGGGTTAAATTGACGACCATGTGGCAGGGAGGATTGGTCAACGACAATGTGTGGGGGGATCTGTCAATCTCCGACTTATAAATGCAAGAATACCCTGTGACGCCCGTCCACACAGGGAAAGATGGTCGGTCGTAATCGTAAATTCCGTACTATGATCAATGTGCCGGAAATATGAGGCTAACTTAACTCCATCTGGATAGGACGCTACTGGTATACTTTGGTGTAAATGACTGAGTGGACGTACTGCACATTCTTTTGTCTCCATTAACAATCTAGTATATGGTACTTGCAAAGTAGTGGAGGGGTGATTTAGCAATGATACAGAAATAGGAAAGCATTGTGCTGTGCTTTGGTTGGCGCTGAAATTACAGAATAACTGGTATATTTTGGAGTATATTACTGGATAGACGCACAGGACAGTCATATATCTGCATTCGCAATTTAGTATATGGTAGCTCAAAAGTAGTAGAGGGTTGGTTTAGCAATGACACAAAAACAGGGAAGTAGTCTGCCGTGTCAATGGACAGCATTGAAATTATGGAACAATTGCTAAAATTGATCACGCTATCAACTGTGGTGGCTATTACAGTACATGAACCCATATCGACAGTGTCTTCCTTAATTCATCCGTCCACTGGTACACTGGTACACTGTTGATTACCACGTAATGATTGACTAACATGCACGCATCTGTAGAGATCTTGTGCACTTGGATGTCTGCTGTGGGCAAGATTGGTGCGGAACACTCTTCACTGAACAGCAGTTACAGACACAGGTCGCTCTGTTCCTTCACGAGATTGACTAACGTCACTTGGTTGGAATGGAGAGAGCCTTGGCCGAACACTGGACATCTGCTACTTGTCATTGTGGAGCATGGGATTAACTGAACAAGTCAACACCTTCGGACAGCTGTTCGGAGGCACTGTACAATGTCGCAGACTCGTCCCACTTCCATATGCTATGGTGCCCTCTGCATTTTTTCATCAATATGATAACAGTAAACAATACCTATTTTTATTACTACTACACACACGCCTTGTGAACAGAAGCTTCCGGCGATGGTCAACAGTAATCATGTGCATGTCTGCCAAATGAGAAAACAATTCTCTTCGACATGGAGCACCGAGACATCTGCTACCTCATCAATGTAGAGGATGAAGGTTACAGGCAGATCGGTAGAGGAGAGTTATGGAGCGAAAATGTCAAATGTAAGCAGGTGGACCGTATTTCTTTTCAGTGTACCGGAAGAGAGAGATATGGTAAAATCTTATAGTAGGTTCTATTACAAGACAGGCTCTCGTGATTTGTTTCGCAAACGCCAGTGTGATATAGCATCACACTGGTAAAACGAAACCTTCTATAATGTATAAAACAGCAACACCTTATTTAATTATAGATTTTTGTTTCGAATGTAAAAGGATTGTGTTTTTTCCGACTGTTGAGCAATTGGCATGAAACGCTGTACTCTCTAATGTTATTTCATGTGTCTGAAATGTTTGTGATACACACGTGCATGACAGCTTATTTACAGACACTCATTTGAACGTGATTGACCCTGTCAGGTCGTGTAATTTGTCCATCAAGCTGAAAGAAACTGCTTAATATAGATTTTTTTTCAGACTTTAAATTCTCCCTTTTTCTTTACTCTGATGACGGTTTCGAAATAATGAGGACATTCTGCAGTGATCGGTAGTTTTCACAGCAAAATAGTGGAAGCTTTTTTTCGATTTTATGCAGGATGGACATATATAGCAGCTGCGTACCCCGATCTCTGCAGTTTGGTCACCTGTAACCGGTGGTGGTGCTGTGGTCTTTTTCCATTGCATTGGATGTCGCAAACTAACGGGTGACTGGGGGCGGGGAAGGGCGGGGGAGAGGGTGGGGGAGGGAGAGAGAGAGAGAGAGAGAGAGAGAGAGAGAGAGAGAGAGAGATGCGAATTCTATCCTGCATTTGAACTATACCGATTTTGCTCATAAAATTAAAAGAATATGGGCTGCGCCTATTTTCGTGCAAAGGGGACATATACTATCATGCAATTGTGTTTTCTCTTTTTAGATGCTCGTTTATAGAAGTGCATTGACAAGTGCTGTACATGGCACAATGACGGGCTGCAGGAGGCATTGGGGGTGGGCCCACTGTGTATGTGTGGTCGCCAGACGCAGCTGTGCTCTGACTGGGATGCGGCTACATTTTAGCATCATTTATCTCGCAGTGTTTAGTGGGAGTTACAGCCTTTTGTGCTGGCGTTCACCGTTGCAAGGATCTCCATCTAAGGCAAATATTATAAATGGATACAACCCCACTTACCACTTTTGCCTTGGTTCCACAAAATAGTCTGTACACAGAAGAGCGACCTCTACAATTACGAGAATGAGATTCAATCACGGAAGCTTTCCTGCTCACTTATTCCGTCTTCATCTTAGGACTTCGGATGTCTGTGATAAGCCGTGCGGTCTGCGGCGCCTTGCCATGGTTCGCCCCGTCAGAGGTTCGAGTCCTCCCTTGGGCATGGGTGTGTGTCTTGTCCTTAGCGTACGTTAGTTTAAGTAAGATTAAGCAGTGTGTAAGACTAGGGACCGATGGTCTCAGCAGTTTGGTCGTATAGAATTTACCAAAAATTTCCAATTTACGTCTGTGATTCAATTACTAATATATGGGAGACGTTAATCATCTGATCTTTGCTTGTCAGAAGTATAATCAATATACAGAAAAATTCCTCTCTGAGGTGGGACATCTTGAGATTCCATTCCCTTCAAACATTATGAGCCTACTAACAAGCAAAGACCGTGCAGTACTTCGATGTCTCACAGGGTTCATTCTAAGGAATGATATGATAATTTGACCAACGATAAATAAAAATCGTGTAATGACCATTTTTCCTATACAGTCGATTACAAGTGAAGTGCATTTTCTAAAGTGTCTTTGTTTACTAAAATGCTATGCAGAATATAGACTTGTATTACAGTTATTGCAGCTGTCCGCGGCTTAATAGTGTTATACTGCTGAAGGCCAAATAAAAAGATAATAAATAAATAAACGTGCACTTTACAGCTGACGCAGGTAAATGGGTGGAATATTATGCTATGGGCTTCCGTAGGACCCACGCTGGTAATCAAAGGCACCACGGCAGCTGTGAACTATGTAAACATGTGAACACTAGTGCGGATCTCTGGCATCATTTCATGCTTGATGTCGTCCCGACCGCAACGGCACCTTCTAGCAGGACAACTGCCCGTCTCACTGAGGAAGAACCGTGATACAGTGTTTTGATGAACTCACGTTGATGTCTGGACTATCAAATTCGCCTTATCTCAACTCAGTGGAACATTTTGTTATATTAGTAAAGTAGAAATTTACATGTGCAGTACAGCTGTTTTTCAGAGCGGCAGCCGCGAAGGGAACCGCATAGACAAGTAAGCGCTGTGCGTAGACATCCAGTGCGTACAGATTAGGGCCGTGGGCATAGCTGGCAACAGCCCGTTTGTCGCTTTCATGGGAATTTTACAATCGAACAAGAGATGCTGTCTCAATGTTGGATTAAGTAGAGGCAAGTCTATCTTAGGCCCCACGAATTCATACATAGCCCATAAGTGTAGCTGAAAAATCACTTGGGTTGGGTGACGATGCACTCGCACCCAGTAACCAACGCTGAGTCATCTGCCGGAGACGGTTGGCAGCAGTCCAGTCTATCAGCCTGCTTCACTCGCAGCGCATAAAGCGAACCTCACCTCCGATCAGCAGTTGCAACTTGCCAATTATATTGCAGTAAACAAGAGAGTTAACGTAAAGGAAAAACAGATTTCGAACAATATTTACGACCTTTCTGAAGTGTTTAAAGAACCACTAGCAGAAGAAATATTTAATGCAAATTCACAGGAACACAAAATTAAAATAGTCAGTGAAAAAGGCATAATAAATAATTAAAATAGGCAATAAAAGGTAATAAAGAAAATCTTAAATGATGACTATTTATTTGCCAGACTCTGTTATTCGGAGAATCACCCTGTCAGTATATTTATGTTAACATCGTGCTATATTATATTTTTAAAGTAACTCTAAAGATTTAATTGTACTTGAAAGAAAAATGGTTCAAATGGCTCTAAGCACTATGGGACTTAGCATCTGAGGTCATCAGTCCCCTAGACTTAGAACTACTTAAACCTAACTAAGCTAAGGACGTCACACACATCCATGCCCGAGGCAGTATTCGAACCTGCGACCATGGCAGCAGCGCGGTTCCGGACTGAAGCGCCTAGAATCGCTCGGCCACAGCGGCCGGCGAAAGAAAAATGAAAATGTTTGTTGAAAGCCTATGCAATACAATGCCTTATTGACTTTATCGGTTGCACATGACAACTAAATCTTTTTATAAATGTTCCGAAGTCACATCGAGTGCGCTGTGAGATAATAAGTTTTTCATCTGAGAAAATGACCACTCAACATCTACGGAGGTAACTGAAGCAAATGTAAAACACTGAACTATTGTACAGTCCATCTCTGCTGCACTTGGAGAATTTGTGAAATGTTTCTAAGTTTGTAGCCGGCCGATGTGGCCGAGCGGTTCTAGGCGCTTCAGTCTGGAACCACGCGACCGCTACTGTCGCAGGCTCGAATCCTGTCTCGGGCATGGATGTGTGTGATGTCCTTAGGATAGTTAGATTTAAGTAGTTCTAAGCTCTAAGGGACTGATGACCTCAGATGTTAAGTCCCATAGTGCTCAGAGCCATTTGAACAATTTTTTTCCCTAAGTTTGTGAAGATGAGGGTTTTTCCAAAACATTATATACTTTGTCGTATCTAATGAATCCCATTTCCCTGCCTCACTCTCTAATTCTTTGCACTGCATCGTTCACAATTTTCAATGACCGTCAATGGCTGCCTTGTTTCCTGAAGCTGGCAGATCACATGTGGCAGGAAACCGAACTCGCCCACAATGAAAGTTAAGTCATTTTTCACTTCCGAAGATTCGACAAGTTTCTTTGGTGCTAACTGACGACGTTTCATCCTCCAGAGCGAGGACTACCTTAGTTGTGTTGGGAAAATCTGCAGCGTAGTTCCAAATGGGTCAAATGGCTCTGAGCACTATGGGATTTAACATCTGAGGTCATCAGTCCCCTAGAACTTAGAACTACGTAAACCTAACTAACCTAAGGACATCACACACATCCATGCCCGAGGCAGGATTCGAACCTGCGACCGTAGCGGTCGCGCGGTTACAGACTGTAGCGCCTAGAACCGCTCGGCCACACTGGCCGGCTGCAGCGTAGTAAACGGCTTCTGAAATTCATGTCTCCCATCCAGTTGCTATATTTTGAGGGAGCACAAGTACATCAAGTGCAGTGTCCTTAAACGTCTGAATCTTTGATGGGGTTTTCGTAAAGATCTTCTCACCACTGGAAATCAATTTGTTGACGCCTCGAAAGAAGCTTCGTATCTCTTCCAACACCCTGTGAAAACCATGTCCTACACAGGTCATGTGAACCACTTTTAAAGTTTTCCCAGCCAGTTTTTATGTATGTTGCAGCATCTGAGAAGAAAAATAACACATTGTTGTACTGAATTTCTTCAGGCCACAGAAACTCGAATGAACTTGTAAATAACTGTATAACAGGCAGTAGATATTTAAAGGGCATTCTGGCGTGATTTCCTGGCACCTTGATGTCATCGATGACGTAATGGGATCTCCCAACTCCCACCCCTCTTTTGTTGTTCCATCTGCATATAGAGCAATGGAGAAACGAATATGTGTCTCTACAAGTAACTTCAAATATTCGCGTGTTGAACGTGTGCGACGTGTACTCTGCAATATGGATCGCAGTGGAGAGACTCAGTCTGTGGTGGAAGTAACTTTAAATACTCTTCTATTATGTTGTCAAGTATGTCTTGGAATATAAAGCTAGCGTTTCCGACTTCTGGTCGGTGTTAATTACATGGTGTGCCGTGATCTGATGTCTGACACTGGTGACTGTTTTTCGTGCTGAAATGAGCTGTGCCATGGCGTCTGGCACTGGTGACTGTTTTTCGTGTTGAAATGTCACGCATGAAAAGGGAACCCCTTCAAAAACATGCCGTGCCATCAAACAAAAGTTCCATCTCCCGTCAAACGATTATGCTCAGGGAAACCTTTCATAGTTAACCTGCAAAATACTTGAGTTTCTAAGTACAGCTCTTACTGTAAAATAATACAAATTACGGAATGGATTCTATGTTTTCGTGACAAATTCAAAATGTATCAGTACCATCAGCAACATCATCTTCTTGTGTAACACACCATCGGTGCTATAATGAATAATCATATGTAAAATACGACCGGCTGTGGTGAGTGGATGTACACTATGCGATCAAAAGTATCCGGACACCCCCAAAAACATACGTTTTTCATATTAGGTGCATTGTGCTGCCACCTACTGCCAGGTACTCCATATCAGCGATCTCAGTAGTCATTAGACATCGTGGGAGGGCAGAACGGGGCGCTCCACACGACTCACGGACTTCGCGGTCAGGTGCTTGGGTGTCACTTGTGTCATACGTCTGTACACGAGATTTCCACACTCTTAAACATACCTAGGTCCACTATTTCCTATCTCATAGTAAGTGGAAACGCGAAGGGATACGTACAGCACAAAAGCGTACAGGCCGACCTCGTCTGTTGACTGACAAAGACCACCGATAGTTGACGAGGGTCCTAATGTGTAATAGGCAGACATCTATCCAGACCATCACTCAGGAATTCCAAACTGCATCAGGATCCACTGCAAGTACTGTGACAGGCGGGAGGTGAGGAAACTTGGATTTCATGGTCGAGCGGCTGCTCTATAGCCACACATCACGCCGGTAAGTTCCAAACGACGCCTCACTTGGTGTAAGGAGCGTAAACATTGGACAATTGAACAGTGGAAAAACGTTGTGTGGAGCGACGAATCATGGTACACAATGTGGCGATCCGATGGCAGGGTGTGGGTGTGGCGAATGCCCGGTGAACGTCGTCTGCCAGCGTGTGTAGTGTCAACAGCAAAATTCGGAGGCGGTGGTGTTACGGTGTGGTCGTGTTTTTCATGGAGGGGCTTGCACCCGTTGTTGTTTTGCTTGGCACTGTCACAGCACAGGCCTACATTGATGTTTTAAGGACCTTCTTGCTTCCCACTGTTGAAGAGCAATTCGGGGATGGCGACTACATCTTTCAACACGATGGAACACTTGTTCATAATGCACGGCTTGCGGCTGAGTGGTTACACGGCAATAACATCCCTGTAATGGACTGGCCTGCACATAATCCTGACCTGAATCCTACAGAACACCTTTGAGGTGCTTTGGAACGCCGACTTTGTGCCAGGCCTTACCGACCGACATCGATACCTCTCCTCAGTGCAGCATCCGTGAAGAATGGGCTGCCATTCTCCAAGAAACCTTCCAGCACCTGATTGAACGTATGCCTGCGAGAGTGGAAGCTGTCATCAAGGTTAAGGGTGGGCCAACACCATACTGAGCATCCGTGAAGAATGGGCTGCCATTCCCCAAGAAACCTTCCAGCACCTGATTGAACGTATGCCTGCGAGAGTGGAAGCTGTCATCAAGGTTAAGGGTGGGCCAACACCATACTGAATTCCAGCATTACCGATGGAGGGCGCCACGAACTTGTAGGTCATTTTCAGCCAGTTGTCCGGATACTTTTGATCACATAGTGTGCGTGACAGGCTTGCGTAAAGGGATGACTCCAGGCGCTGGTCGCCATTCGCTGTGTGCCGAACCGTGTGTGAATCACTTAACTGTCGTCTATTTACAGAAACCCAACGCGTTTCCACCTCGCACTAAGAGACTGTGCTGGAGGCTACTGACTGCATATTACATTCACTATACGGCCAAAAATCTCACTCTGCTTCCTGGATACGCTTCGCTTAACGCGCGCCTCTCTTCAGGAATTGCTGAGACGATGCATCTAGAGGTTATGCAGGGCCGGACAAATAAAAGTGGTCCGGAGAACAGAGTTCCAGGGTACAAAGAAACACAGCAGAGGAAAGGAAATACAGAACTAGTTTGACTATAACAGATGTCAAAAGTGACAAGCATTCATCTCTTGGCACTTTTGGGCCCTGATGAGCAAGTTGCTGGAGGCAGATCGAAGCTGGACTGCTGGAATTGCTGCAGTCTCACCCGAAATGTTCTGCTGCAGTTCTGGAAGACTATGAGGGTGTTACGACACACCTTAGACTTGAGGGCACCCCACTCAAAGTAATCGGACTCTGACGCATCAGGTGACCTGGGTGGCCAGTTAGGGTCGCGATCAGACCGACCTCTGCTATCAACTCCGTCAGGCGTGACAATTGTGTAAATGTGCTCCAAGGTTCGACCGGCTGTATAGGCAGCTGCTCCATCCTGTTGGAAGTAACTGTAGGTATTTTCCTCCTCCGTTAATGCTGCCATAAGTGGATTCCACTAGTCTGAGCCACTTTTATTTGTCCCTTCCTATAAATATCACCAGAGCCGCATATCCCGATGATGCAAAGTTTCACTTCGATGGAAAGACTCAACGAAACCACATAACCCGGCGTAACGGCATTCTCCAGTAAACTAACAGGCACCGCCGAAATGGATGCAGAGTGTGAGCACGCGGTGAATGCTTGAGAGCACATTAATACCGATGTATTACATCATGTATATGTATGTATATTTATATGATGTATATACATCATGTATACGTCTTCAAGAAGTTCCTGAGCGTATGCCTGAGCACATTCTCTCTGGATCCTTTCCTCTACTTCACCGCGCCTGGACTTTCGAGGGACACAATGTTAAGGAAGACGAATTGTTGAGCGATGTCGACATGCTGCTCTTCTTCGAACGCGGTATTCGCCGGGGACTTTCCCAGTGTGTGCACAGGTACACCACGGTCAATAACCCGTGAACGAGTGGGGAGGATGTGATTGTGCAGAGAGCGAAACGCTGACTCAGGACTTGAATAAAATGGAGAAATCAATGACTAAATTATTCTTATAGATGGCAGCAAATGGATTAAACATATCAGATAGCAAAACTTCGAGTACTTATATTTTCCAGGCAGCGGTTAACAGACTCTTTACTATCATTCGACTTTCAGACTGTGATCATTACTCAGATTCTGAACTGCGATTAGCATGTGCCGTCACTTTTGGCTTGAGTTCAGCACTACGATCAAGGTAACGGACAAGCACAAAATTCTTACCTTCGCTGTTGATGATCTCGTAGGAGTTGAAATTTGTATTTCTTGAGGGTATTTTTGTTCTGTCGTTGCAACTACAAAAATGCGTGATTCACCAGACGCGTTTCTCTTTATTTTGATTTCTTTTAGATCGGAAAACAGTTCGTTAAGAATAAGTTGATTTGTACTTACGGTGATTTTTGGTTGATTTCTCGCTTACATTGGGAAATGCTGTCTGCTAGCACATCGTTGTTTTTCTGCGTTAGACACAGATAATTTTGGTCTAATTTTTAGTTGTTCTGCAGTACTATGCATGTCTTATGTTTTCCACAACACACTTTTATGCACACCACTGTATTCTGTTTGTTTTGTGTTTCTAAGTATGTGTTGTGGTTTGTTTTTTGAAGTGTTGCCAACGTAACCTTTCCACTACTTTGTCTTTGACCTACAACCTTTCTTTTAGTTAGATTATTGTATGTGTTTAATTCTTCAATAATCTTCATGATTTATTTAGCCATCTTGCTTCACACACATCTCAGGATAATTAATGTTTCAATATTAGCGCTAGCACTGCGCAACGCTACAACATATGTATACTTCGCAAAATACATCCGTCTTCTAACACATCTACCCAACGACTCTCCTTTCAGATTTCCAGTGGCAAACAAGTCGGCTTAGTCCAGAGTCAATACAATTTTTGCGTTTTAATTTGTTTACGTAAGTCGCTACGACTGTTTTGATTTATGACAAATATTAAGCAGATCTTGATAATTTTAAAGTAATATTTCTACTTCTTCACAATGAGTAAAACCTATAAAAACATAGTTTAGAGTGCTTGTTTTAAACAGTTCGTGGAACTAGATCTCGGTGGTTGTTGTTGATACAAAACCAAAATTACACTTCAATGTTGTCTTTTCTATGAACAAAGCTTTTCAGGTTCCACATATTGTTCTGTGTTCCAGAGACTTATGAATGTTTTATACTTTCGCTCTGAAATGCAATTTACGTATTTCTTACTTGGATTTTATCCCAGTTCAACAGTTCTGACATAATATAAAATACATTGTGTTCACTCGGTCCTCTAAACTTCCAAGTAAAATAGAAATTTAACAAATACAATAAATCTTTATAAATATCTAATTTTTGAACCTAAGTGTTTCTTCAGATAGCGTTTTAATTTGTATTCTTTCCTAGTTTGGTGAGTTTTCGATTTCTGATACACCACGTGGTCATTGTCTAAGGAAATCAAGTATTAGCCACTACTTCTCAAGGTATTATATTTCGATATGAATACGACATAAACATGGTTGTAATTACCTTTCGTTAGAAACTTTGTTATTATTTACTGAAAGAAGACTGAAAGTTACAAAATTGTACACTATTTAATCAAAAGTATCCAGACACGTGTTGTGGACATTAATATGGTGTGTGTCCACTCATCGCCTTAGTAACAGTCCAAACTCTGCAGGGGACACTTCCAATAAAGTGTCTGAATATTTGCAGAGGAATGGCAGCCCATTCTCCCTCAAGAGTCGAAACCAGAAAAGGTAGAGATGTTGGACGCTAGGGTCAGGAGAGAAGTCAACATTCTAATTCATCTCAAAGGAATTCCATTGGGTTCAGGTTGAAACTCTGGGCAGGTCAGTTCAGGTCGAAACTCTGGAAGGCCAATTCAAGAATGTTATCGTCCACAAACCATTGGCTCACAAATGCTGCTCCATGAGAGGGTGCATTGTCATGCTGATACAAGCAATCCGAACTGTTCCACTACGCTCCACAGTACATAGTGCAGTAAAATGTGTTCAAATCCTTCACATTTAGCGCTTTCTTAAGCCCAATGTGAGTACCACATCCTAGCCACGAAAAATACCCCCATACTGTAACACCGCCTTTTCCGTACTTCAGTGATGGTGCAAAACTTGATGTCTCCAGACATTCGCCATGTCTAAACTCTTCCATCGGCTTGCCACAGAGTATAGCGTAATTCATTAATCCATGTCACTCGCTTCCAAACATCCACTGTCCACTTGCGTCGCTCATTACACCACGTTAACAATGACTGCAGAAATATGTGGCTTAAGAGGAGCTGCTTGATCGCTGTAGCCCGTTCTTTTTAACTCTGCACGCGCAGTCATTGTGCCAGCATTTTTAAACTCACGGGTGATACATCCTCCTGATTTTGTGCGAATGTTTACAACCAACCTTCACAATTCTTGACGGTCCCAGTCTGTCAGTACATAAGGTATTGGTTTAGCTGTGGTATTTTCTTCACGTTTCCGCTTCACAGTCACATCAACGCTGTCAATTTGGGCAGCTTTAGAAAGGTTGAAATGTCCCTGATGGAACTGTTACTCAGGTGACGCCCAATGATTAGTCCACTGAGCTCCCCTGACCGACCCATTCAACTTTTACTGTTTCTCTGCTCACGACACAGCACTCCCCCCTCCTTTTAAACTGGTGGATCTGCATCTTTTGATATTTAGTAGTCAGTTTCGTGTCTGCATATTTTTGGTGTAGCGGTTGGTTGATAGTGTATAAGAATAAATATCGAAGGTAGTGTTCCGATGTGTATTTCTTCGTCTACAGTTATTTTTTGTCGTCATTTAAGCGCACAAACTTCTATGGTAATACCAGACACACGGTATTGTACCATCCGATAAACTATGTATTTCAGTACTGTAGTATCTGATATTCGGTTTAAGTGGTGAAGTATGGTGGTATTTTCACTGACAACTATCTCCGACTGTGGAACGCTGTTATCTCTCAGGAAATTTACGAAGTTTGGTAACTGATTTCAACGCGAGAATAGACCAGATGGATAGACTAACGATATGCTGTGCTTTAGTACAGCACAGTTTCGATTACATGTGCTAGCTTTGGTTTATGGTTCAAATTCAATATTACGCAGCCTTGTTGAACACCAAAAATGCGTTGGTGCCATGATATTCAAGTCAACAATTCCCTGCTTCATGCACGTCACCAGCATCTCGGCATGACATTCTTACTGGAATGAGCCTAGTTTACAGAAGATAATTTGTTAGTAAATTTTCAGGTGCCAACAGGCCTGTTGTGTTTTACTTCAAAATATTTGTTTGGTTTTGTTTTGCTTTAGGGCGCAAAAACAACTGGGGTCATACGCGCCCAAGTCAAAACCTTAGAACACGAAGACAGAGAGGAGTTAAAAAACGACTATACGTCAGTCCCAATTGACAAAATAGAAGACAAGTAAAAACAGGCACGTGGGAAAAGAGCTAAAAAAGACACTATACAGAAACGGAGGTCCAAAACTAAAAATTAAATGGCCTTCACCACATTGCTTTGGAGGATAAAAAGTAAGAAGTGGTCAACAGCCCACACGTCAGTTGCTAAAACGGCCGATAACTCAGACGGCAAACCCAGACGGGAACGTAAAAGGTTAAAAAATGCTCATTCCATCAGGAAGTGGCGGACAGTTAAAACCTGAGTGCAATATGTACAAAGTGGTGGGGTAGCGCCACTTAACAAATGACGATGGCTAAAAAGGCAGTGCCCAATACGCAGCCGAGTTAAAATAACCTCCTCCTGGCGGGAGGGCCGAGAGGAGATCGTCCAAGCCGCTGGGAGAGGCTTAATGAACCGGAGCTTACTCCTGTGAAGGGAGGACCATTGGCGATGCCAAAAGGACACCACCTCCTGACAGACTGCAACGCAGAGATCATCGGAGGGAATACAGATACTTGCGGGCTGAGGTACGTGGACTGCAGCTTTGGCAGCAGTGTCAGCAGACTCGTTTCCTGGCAGACCGACATGACTAGGAACCCACAGAAACATTACACTAGTTCCACCAAGGGATGGGCAGTGAACAGCGCACATAGACTTTGAAGGGCTCTGAGTGAGTCTGAGCAGAGGACACAATTGAAAAGGCTGTGCCGCCGGATGTGCTCCTTGGCCTGATACAAGGCGAAGAGTTCGGCTGTAAATACTGAGGAGTGTGCCGGAAGCCGATAGCAAAAGACACAGGTGCCAATGACGAAGGCACACCCGACCCCGCGGTCAGTCTGAGAGCCATCTTTGTATACAAAGGTATCATCGCGAAGTTCCATGCGAAGGTCGTTAAACTGCAGGCGATAGACCGAGGCTGGAATAGTGTCCTTAGGAAGAGAATGAAGGCCAAGGTTAACACTGGCCGCTTCACGAAGCCAAGGTGGTGAAGGCTTCACACCCACCAAAAAAGGTGCAGGTACTGTGAAGTTAAGCCGCTGTAGCAAGTGTCAAAAGCGGACTCCATGAGGTAACAGAGAAGAAGGACAAGCCCCATACTGACGATCAAAGGAATCATCAAAGAAGGAGACATAGGATGGGTGGCCAAGCACGGCAGACATACAGCATACATACTTGCTGAGGAGACAGTGGTAGCTCAGCAGCTTCAGCGTACAGACTCAACCGGGCTGGAGTAAAATGCGCCCGTGACCAAACGGATGCCACGATGGTGGGTAGTGTTGAGACGGCGTAAGAGGGGTGGGTTTGCAGACGCATAAACAAACCACCCATAGTCGAGTTTCGAACGGACAAGGGACCGGTACAAACGGAGGAGGGTGGTTCGATCGGCACCCCAGCAAGTGCCATTGAGGACACGTAGGACATTGAGGAGCCCCGTACAGCGGGCTACCAGGTAAGATACATGGGAGGACCAAGAGAATTTCCTATCGAGCATGAACGAGCCCCAGGAGTTTCATATTTTCAATGAACGGAAGGGCAACAGGCCCAAGATGTAAAGTTGGTGGGAGTAACCACTTGCGTCGCCAGAAATTCATACAGACGGTTTTGTCAGTGGAAAAGCGAAAGCCATTTTCGATGCTCCAGGAATAAGGACAATCAAGACACCGCTGAAGAAGCCGCTCAGTGAGACAGGTGCGTGGAGAACTGCAATAGATGGCAAAATCGTCAACAAAAAGGGAGCCGGAGGTGCTCGGGGAGACAGGTTATTATAGGGTTAATGGCGATGGCAAAGAGGACACACAGGACGGAACCTTGAGGCACACCGTTTTCCTGGATAAAGGTGTGCGACAAGTTAGAACCCCCACGCACCTTGAAAACTCGATCTTGTAAAAATGCCTGAAGGAAACAGGGCAGGCGGCCACGGAAGCCCCACGTGTAAAGAGTACAGACGATACCAGTTCTCCAGCAGGTGTCGTAGGCCATCTCCAAATCGAAAAACGCGGCCACCGTCTGGGATTTCCGCAGAAAACCATTTCCCACATGGATGGACAAAGTAACGAGATGGTCAACTGCAGAACGCTGTGCTCGAAATCCACACTGTGCATTCGTCAGTAAATTGCGAGACAAGAGACACCATACCAGCCGGACATGAATCATACGTTCCATCAGCTTGCGAACGCAATTGGTAAGAGAGATAGGGCGGTAGCCAGAAGGAAGGTTTTTGTCCTTACCGGGCTTAGGTATGGGTATGACGGTGGCTTCGACCCAGCGTCCGGGAAACGTGCTCTCTGCCCAGATGCGGTTGTACGTGTTACGCACAAAGTGCTTGCCCGCAAGAGAAAGGCTTTGGTGTGACGTCACATGTACTGGACTACTGTTGAAATTGCTCGTCAATATTTTATAAAGTTTTAGTCTTCAGTTACTTTTTTAGGTTTATTTGTGTTAATATTTGCTGCAAAAGTAACTTATTAGTGAATTTTCATTAATCTCAGTCTTTCTTCCTGTGTTATCGACTCGAGTGGTCTGCTATTCGTGAGTGTGCTTACGTCGTCTGTCCAAGTCTCACGTCTCAGTACTGTGTTTACATTCTGCGGCGTGCAGTTGCTGCTGTAGCGGCTATAAAGCTAAGTACTGACAAAGTTATTTGTGCACTGTTATACAGTTATTAAATTTAATAGTTTTAAGCGATGTTTCGCGCTGCTTGTGGCGGAAAACGATTTAATAAACTTTTGGAAACGTTTGCTCGCTGTATTTTTTTTTTTTTTTTAGTTTTCTGTGCGTTGAAGTCATTTAGTAAATTTCGTGCTTTAGTTTTCAGCTGACGTTTCTCACTGTTTCTAGTGAAATATGTGAGCCAAATTTTCATTCAGTGTTTTAACGTCGCTGAGTGTTCCAGTGGCCGCTTGAATTTTTTGTTTTAGCTAATAATTTTGTCAAGTTTTGTTGGTATTGGTATTAGCTGTGGTGTAGTAGTATTAATACCAGTAGTTGCTTTCTCAATAGACAGAGAATTTCGAGACCGCTATTGTTAGTTCTATAAATAGTTCTACTGGTGTAACAGAACTTAGGTAAGGTAGACTTATAGTTTTTTTTCAGTAACTGTAAAAGTTGACAATGAGTGAGAAGTGTGGGCTCTGTCGTAGGTTTGTGAGTAGTGGATTATGGTGTGGGATTTGTTCAAAGTGTTTTCATCGGGGGGGGGGGGGGGGTGGATGCAGTGGGGAAGCCAGTGGACATTCCAGCGAGAACCCCTCCTGGGAACGCAGAATCTGTAGTAGAAATAAGTTGATAGAGGAGCAGGAGCGTAAGATCTATGCCCTTCAGGTGCAGTTACAACACACAAAGGAGGAACCAGATAGGTTGAGGAAGGTGAAAGGTGGTGGGGAATGGGAACTGGCAGTTGGCAAGAAGGCAGCTAGAAGGAGGAGGTATTCAGACAGTTATACTTTGGGTATCTGCAATAGATTTGACCAACTGTCAGAGACGAGTGGAGAGGAGCCTCTTGTAGCTGTAGATGTAGGGAACATGCAGCAGTCCTCAGCAGTTAGGAGGCTTAGGTCAGATGCAAAGTCTAACAGAAAGAAGAAGGTTCTGCTGCTAAGTAGTTCACACAGTGGAGGTGTGGGCTAGCAGTTGCAGGAAGTGTTGGGGAGTAAGTATCAGGTCACCAGCATTGTGAAGCCTAGTTCAGATAAGGCTCAGGTGACTGACAGCATGGGGGAATTATGTATGAATTTTACGGAGGAGGGTCAGGTAGTGATAGTGGGTGGAGCAAGTAATAGTCTTGTTAGGGATGGGGAATATGATGTAGGTGGTGACCTGGTAAAGATAGCTACTCAAACTGGTGGCACTAATGTGCATTTCATGCACCTGTTTCAGCGTCATGATCGGCCTCATCTTAATGTGGCTGTTAGGCGTGTTAACTTGGGGCTGGAGAGGGCGCTGATGGCAGAGGGCATGGGTCACATTTCATGGTGCCAGTTGAGTCTGTCAGTAGATCGGGTTTCGCTAGGCATGGCCTGCACCTCAATAGGCATGGGCAGGGGAGGCTGGCAAAGCTTATAGGTGACAATGTAGTAGGTGGTGGTGGGATCACTCATGGAAGAATTCCTGTAGTAGTTGGTGTTAGAGCTGCAGCTTTTTTAGACTGAAGCCAGCTGATTGGTACACCAGCTTAAAGGAAATCTCTCTAACTAAGGGCTCACCTTCAGAGGATGTCATGTTTCCCAGGAGAGAAGGAATTGGCATACTTCATCAAAATATAAGAAGTATTAGAGATAAAGTTAGTGAACTGCTCATAGATGTTGACTCCGAAATTATTGGTATATCGGAGCACTGCTAAATAATTTGACAATTCAGAGGCTTCCTTTACCAGGATACGGATTAGCTGGCTGTTTTTCAAGGAGTTCCTTGCGGAGTGGGGTAGTGGCTATGTACGTAAAAAACAGTATTCCATTTGAGTTCATAGACTTATCATGGCACTGCACTGAACAGATATTTGACTGTTATGCAGGGGCAGTTGAATTTAGTGAAACTAAACTTCTAATTGTTGTTGTTTATAGGTCCCCTAACTCTGACTTCGGAGATAGAGAGTTTCTTGATTCATTTTGTAGGAAGTACTAGAAACTAGTTAGAGGTGGTGACTTCGAAATAAATTTTGTATATGATGCTGCAAGAAAAATGTTGGTAGATCTCCTAAATTCATACGAACTGATGCAGATTGTATTTTTTCCAACTAGGGTGCAGGGGGACAGTAGCAGCCATAGACAATATTTTTATTCATTCTTCATTACTAGATGGGCATTCTGTTAGTAAAAGGATGAATGGCCTTTCAGACATTGATGCAGAAATTTTAACACTAAAAGGTTTTTGTACTCAAATAAATGTCACATATAATTACAAACTATGTATGAAAGTTAATGTTGTGGATTGGCCAGAGCGCCAACCCACAATGAAAGGAAGCCGAAAGGCACGCGTTTAAGCTCACGCAGGCTGGCGTGAGGTCTGGAAAATGACAAGGAATTGAGACTAGCAAAAAAGGTACGTAGCTTCTGGAATACTTAACTTTAATCCATAATTGGTGAACATCGCTCTTGACGGTACATGCATCACAAGATAAATAGCAAATGATAATGGCGCCTTGCTAGGTCGTAGCAATTGACGTAGCTGAAGGCTAAGCTAACTATCGTCTCGGCAAATGAGAGCGTAATTTGTCAGTGAACCATCGCTAGCAAAGTCGGCTGTACAACTGGGGCGAGTGCTAGGAAGTCTCTCTAGACCTGCCGTGTGGCGGCGCTCGGTCTGCAATCACTGATAGTGGCGACACGCGGGTCCGACGTATACTAGCGGACCGCGGCCGATTTAAAGGCTACCACCTAGCAAGTGTGGTGTCTGGCGGTGACACCACAGTTAATCCAACAGCAATAGAGATTTTTTTAAACCTTGTCAAGGAACAAGAGTGGTTGAATGTTTATAGTGCCGATAACATAGATGATAAATATAATGCTTTACTTAACACATTTCTCATGCCCTTTGAGAGTTGCTTTCCATTAGAACGTTCTAAACAGGGGCGTCTGACTAGTGGGATAAGGATATCATGTAGAACAAAGCGGGAATTATATCAAACGCCGCTGTTCTCGGTCGTTAAGTAAAGGCCGTCGGCCACTGCGTTGTCTATGATGAGTGGTATAGCCTGAAATTAGGTATTCTCGGCACAGTCTTGACACTGTGGATCTCGGAATACTGAATTCTCTAATGATTACCCAATTAGAATTGCCCATGCGTCTTGTTCAAACTACCATTCTACGTTTAAAGTCTATTAATTTCCCGTCGTGCGGTCACAATCACGTCGGAAGCCTTTTCACATGAATCATCTGAGTCCAAATGATAGCTCCGCCAATGCACTGCCCTTTTATACCTTGTGTGCGTGATAATATCGCCATATGTATAATTGCATATCGCTGTTGTACGACCTTTGTCATCTCAGTGTAATCGCGAAATTTTTTGGCGCAATAAAATTACATTTGTAGAAAACTATAGATGACAAGCAACATAACAATGTAAAAAAGGTTCTACGGAACCTAACAGTCCAGAAAATAAGGTATTAAACGCAACGGACATTCTTTTTTTTATGTCGATCCGCATTAGTGATGGTTTGCGGGGCTTCGGCCATTCACTTACATTATGTAACCAAACACCTACATATGTCGTTTTGATGTTATGTTATTATGTTGTGGCCAGACCTTAAATGACGCTGAGGGGGTGAATTACAGTCGTACACACTATCCCATCAGTGGCCAACATCTATGAACTGGCTTCTGTAGAATATTGTTGGACAAAAAGGTTAAGGCTCTGGTGGCCATTTGTTGAGAAACTGTCTGTTGGCTGACGACTGGGTGTTGTGTGGTGTCTTTAGGTTAGTTAGGTTTAAGTAGTTCTAAGTTTTAGGGGACTGATGACCATAGATGTTAAGTCCCATAGCGCTCAGAGTCATTTGAACCATATCTTTTTTGGTCTGTTGGCTTCTGTCTCGGGTTCTTCGGCCGATCTTCGTCAGATGATTTTTCTGGCGTTTCGCCAGCACGAGTGGCTGCCATTGTCAAAATTCCACCCTCCATTGCTGGTGGTGGACTGCAGCCGAGCTCGCGTCCGCAGACTGTGTGTACGTGGCCCGCCAACGTCCGAGGGCTTCTCCGCAGTCATTTCCGGCGCGGTTCTCTTCTTGGTATGTGCAACGAATGCTCGCTGCAGCACGGGAAGCCAGGATCCGTTTACCTTGAGTCTTTCTTCTTTCTTATTGAAGCTATTCTCGTGTATTTCTATAGCTTCTCAGAATAAGCGGGTGTGATAGGTCTTCTCTACAGCCAGAACTTTCGTGTCGGCGAATTTATTACGTGGTCGGTCTCACACAGCGCGTGCTCTGCCACGGTTGATTTCTCCACCTGCCCCAAACTGCGATGTCGCTTATGTTCTGTGATCCTGGTGTTGATTGATCGTGCAGTCATTCCAACTAACTTTTCCCGACATTGCAAGTGGGTCCCTTTTTTCCTTTGCCGATCTGAGACACTATTTGATCTTCTCCCTATTGCGGTGCCGATATGAAGGTGCTACACCGAAGTTCTTGAATGTAAACGCCTTTTCACCACCTCCCTAGCACATCATACCTACGACAGAATGGAACGAGCTTTTCTTCGTGAGCGATTTCACACAACACGGAGATGCTTGGCAAGGACGGATGAGGAATTTTTTGACACTTTTTTTATCAACTAAGTGCAAAAAAAAAAAAAAAAATGGTTCAAATGGCTCTGAGCACTATGGGACTTAACATCTTAGGTCATCAGTCCCCTAGAACTTAGAACTACTTAAACCTAACTAACCTAAGGACATCACACACATCCATGCCTGAGGCAGGATTCGAACCTGCAACCGTAGCAGCCCCGCGGGTCCGGACTGCAGCGTCTAGAACCGCACGGCCACCGAGGCCGGCATCAACTAAGTAGCAGAATGCATCGAGACGACTGGGGCAAGATCGACTCGAGCGCTGCACTGAGTGACACAAGAAAATGTTTGCAAGATGCCAGAAGCAGACTGACAAGTCACGCACTCTGGTCAACCTCACTGAACGACAGTTGACCGAAGAGGAAGAGTCTGTCCTTCAAAAAGGAGTGAATTTTGCTATCATCCCAAGAATTATACCTATGGAGGAGTTGCTAATACCGAAGCGGCCATTCGGACTCTTCCTTGTGAAAGAGCCAAGATATTGTGCCGAGAAAACCACCACCTTTCAAGCTGAAGAAAGAAGAGACAGAAGCTATTAAGGATCTTAACGCCGACAAGAGTACGTTGGTACTGCCTGCCGATAAGGGGAATGCGACCGTCGTAATGAAGATCGAGGCTTATGAGCAGAAGATCCTGGACCTATTAGATCCGACGACGTAATAAAAACTAAGCACAGATCCGACGCAGCGTATCACACGCAATACGAATCGGTTAATCAAGGCGTCTTCTCGGCCGGCGGACACGCAGAGGAACCTGCGCAACACAGAAGCCCTACCACCTCGGCTGTATGGATTACCCAAGAACCACAAGAAGCACGTTCCACTAAGACCGATTGTAATTGCTCCTGGTTCAGCGCCGTATAAACTGCCAAAACACTTGACATCTCTGCTCCAGCCGCACGTGGGGAAGATTGCCGCGTACATAAAGGAATCAGGACACTTTATTGAACAGCTGAAGAAAATAAAACTTGCACCAAACGGCATCCCGGTCAGCTTTGATGTTGTTTCTTTGTTTACGAAAGTGCCACTCAGTGACTCTCTGGAGCACATCGGTTCCATTTTCCCGCTAGACATCACAAAGCCCTTTCATGCACGTCTCACCACGAGCTGTTTCACGTGGAATAGCAACTTCTACGAACAGCTGGAAGGCGTCGCCATGGATAGTCTTCTTAGTCCAGTGGTGGCCAACTTCTTCATGGAACATTTCGAAGTACAGGCACTGGACTTGAAGTTGTAAATCTAAGTTGTGGTACAAATACGTCGATGATACCTTTGTTGTGTGGAACCATGGTGAAGAACAGCTCGGTGACTTCCTAAGAACCGAGCGAGGTGGCGCAGTGGTTAGCACACTGGACTCGCATTCGGGACGACGACTGTTCAATCCCGCGTCCGGCCATCCTGATTTAGGTTTTCCGTGATTTCCCTAAATCGCTCCAGGGAAATGCCGGGATGGTTGCTTTGAAAGGGCACGGCCGACTTCCTTCCCCGTCCTTCCCTAATCCGATGAGACCGATGACCTCGCTGTCTGATCTCCTCCCCCAAAAAACAACCCAACCCAAATTCGTGAGACACTTGAACAGCCTCCATGCCAACATGAAATTTACCATGGAAGAAGAAAAGGATAAAAAACTACCATTTCTAGATGTGCTGGTCACAAGGGATGGTGAAAACCTGGGACACAGTGTGCATCGAAAATCGACACACACGGACCACACCTGGACAAACTATCAAATCACAACGCGAGTCAGAAAAGAGGCATGATTAGTACGATCATAACACGAGCAAGACGAATATGCGAGCCTCAGCACCTCAGGCGTGAAATGCGCCACCTGGAAAGTGTTCTGAGGAACAATGGGTACTCCACAAGTAATATTAGAAGTATAACAGAGTCAAACACTCGGAAAAGTGGCAAATCAGAAAAACAAATGTCGGGTGCGGCCTTTCTGCCGCACTCTCCCAAAGTGACGGACAGAATCGACCGTATATTCAGCAAACACGGCGTAAAGACTATTTACAAACAGACGGAGAAGATCAAAGAGGGTCTCACATCGGCAAAGGATAAATGGGACCTACTTGCAATGTCGGGAATGTACCGCATACCATGCACAAGCGAAAAGTTTATGTTGGAATGACTGGACGATCAATCAACACCAGGATCAAAGAACATAAGCGACATTGCAGGTTGCGGCAGATGGAGAAATCGGCTGTGACGGAGCACGCGCTGTGTGAGGCCGACCACATAGTAAAATTCGCCGATACTGAAGTTCTGGTTGTAGAGACATGACATTGCCAGTAATCAACAGTAAAATTAATACAAGAAATGTACGCTAATTTATTCTATTTAATAAAAATAGTAAATAACATAGTAATATCATTTGTACTTAGAGCTAAGCAAATTACTGCTCCATCTGAGACTGGCTCGAAGGTGTTCCGACGCCTTCCTGGAACAGGGAGGGAAACTTACTTTCACTAAAACCTCTCCTATAATCTATTAGCTTCTTCTTAAATTTTTAAATTGTTTGTGTTTTCCTTTCCTCAATTTATTTTCATTTTACTCCAGTACCAACGTATTACTGTTACTCTTGTTTTATAGCTCAAGAAAAAAAAGTTAGAAATGTGGAACAGTATATTGTAATATGCAAAACTGTAACATGTACGGCCTGCTTTTTAAAATAGGCAGCGGGTCGTTTAACATGCAATAAATCAAATGAAATGAAACGAAATATAGAGAAAAGCTATCACACCCTCTTATTCAGAGAAGCTATAGAAATACACGAAAACGAGAATAGCTTCAACAAGAAAGAAGAAAGACTCAAGGTGAACGGATCCTGGTTTCCAGTGCTGCAGCGAACGACCGTTGCAGCTAGCAAGAGGAGAACCGCACCGGAAATGACCGCAGAGAAAAATGGTTCAAGTGGCTCTGAGCACTATGGGACTTAACATCTGAGCTCATCAGTCTCCTAGAACTTAGAACTACTTAAACCTAACTAACCTAAGCACATCACACACATCCATGCCCGAGGCAGGATTCGAGCGTGAGACCGTAGCGGTCGCGCGGTTCCGGACTGAAGCGCCTAGAAGCGCTCGGCCACAACGACCGGCTGACTGCAGAGAAGCCCTTGGATGTTGGCGCGCCAAGTACATATAGTGTGCGGTCGCGAGCTCGGCTCCAGCCTACCACCGGCAATGGTGGGTGAAACTTTGACAATGGCAGCCACTCGTGCTGGCGAAACGTCAGAAAAATCATCAGACCAACGTCGGCCGAAGAACCCGAAACAAAAGCCAACCGGCAGTTGTCAATGTTGTTGGAGTTGGTAGCTGATGGCTGCAGATAGCATATCACTTTTACAGTATTCTACGGAAGCCAGTTCGTAGATGTTACCAATGATGGGATCGCGTATACGATTGGAGTTCACCCCCTCAGCGTCAGTTAAGACCTGAAGATGGTGTGCTAAGTCAACAAAACCGTTTGTGGTATAATAACATCAAAACGACGGCTGTAGGTGTTTCATTCTATTACGTACAGACACAAAATGTTTCAGACCTAATTTTCGTTTCGAATATTTGTTACTTAAAACGTGTTCGAATTGTACATATTTGAGTCAAAGTACCCACTGAAGAAGGAATAAAAGAGCTGAAACATGTTTACGCATTAAAATGAACGGTTGTTAGCATAACAAGGGGACTTGGAATAAAGTACGAGGATCATTCAATAATTAAAGACACAAATTGGTCTGGGGAAAAAACTGTTTGTAGGGCAAGTTTGGCACTTTTATGGCTTTAAGTTGGCATCACTGGGATGAGCCCTGATT
Organism: Schistocerca piceifrons; assembly: GCF_021461385.2. Taxonomy (NCBI): domain Eukaryota; kingdom Metazoa; phylum Arthropoda; class Insecta; order Orthoptera; family Acrididae; genus Schistocerca; species Schistocerca piceifrons. Next base: position 742,458,493 of record NC_060139.1, read on the forward strand.
AGCTGATGTATCAACATTGTTTTGTTTATAACCTCAAAAATACATTTCAAGATGGCGAGTCCGCTTGAAACGTCGTCATTAGTTGAACAACGTTCTGTTATTCGATTTTACATGCTAAAGTCGAGAAACCAGTGAATATATACTGTAGACTTTCTTAAGTTTATGGTGAAGATTGTATGAATCGTGCAAATTTTTACAAGTGGGTAGAGCAGTTCAAAAATGGTCGCGACTCAGTGACTGACGAACAGCGTTCTGGCCGACCGGTTGCAGTTTCTACTCCATCAGTTGTAAGTCGAATTGTTCTACTCCCTCAGTTGTAAGTCGAATTGATGTCATTATTCGTGCCGATCCGGTTCTAGGCGCTTCAGCGTGGAACCGTGTGACCGCTACGGTCGCAGGTTCGAATCCTGTCTCGGGCATGGATGTGTGTGATGTCCTTAGGTTAGTTAGGTTTAAGTAGTTCTAAGTTCTAGGGGACTGATGACCTAAGATGTTAAGTCCCGTAGTGCTCGGAGCCATTTGAACCATTTCGTGCCGACCACCGTGTGACTGTGGAAATGATAGCTAATAAGTTTCAAGTTAGTACTGGTACAGTTCATAACATTATCTGTAACAAGCTGAAGTACAGAAAAACATGTGCAAGATGGGTCCCAAAGGAGTTGACGAGGCTAAACGAGGAAACAAGGTTAAGAGCGTGCACAGAGCTAAAGGAACATTATGAAAGAGAAGGCGAGTACTTCCTTAACAAAATTTTAACTTATGATGAAACTTGGGTTCACTATTATGAGTCAGAATCAAAAAGACAAAGAATGGAGTGGAAGCACACCAACTCACCTGTGAAGAAAAAATTCAAAACCCAAGCATCAGCAGGAAATGTCATGTTGATGGTGTTTTGGAATGCTGAAGGTCCAATTTTTTGTGATTATCGCGAAGAGAAGCGTACGATGAACAGCCAATACTACTCGGATTTGCTTTTAAACAAGGTGAAGTCAGCCGTGAGAGAGAGACGTGGTGGATCTCAGAGGAGAGGTGTGATTCTCCAGCAAGACAACGCACGTCCTCATATTGCTCAACTAACCCGTGAAACCATCGACAAAATGGGCTGGGAAGTACTGCCTCATCCATCTTACAGTCCTGATTTAGCGCCTAGTGATTTCCATTACTTTAGTGGACTGAAGGAGGCACTATGTGGGAAGAGGTTCGAGGACAACCGAGGACGTGAAAAAGTTTGTGGGAAATTGGTTCAAACATCAAGATAAAGAGTTCTTTGGAGCCGGAATAAAAAAAAAAAAAAACTTGTAGCCTGTTGGAACAAGTGCATAAATGTTCAAGGGGATTATGTTGAAAAGTAGAAAAAGTATTGCGAGGTGCTGGGGTGGAGAAGAGTTTGTACCTCTTTAATTCTGACGAATTTTGCATGAGATCGAGACGTGCACTCGACCCTCTATTTACCTACCACCTAGCTAATTATGCGCACAGTTGTAACGAAGGGAAATGATGGTGGACCGTGCTAGTTGGTAAAATAAGTAGTGCACTCACACAATAATTTAATAAAAATCGTAATCTACTCAGAAAGGAAGAGAACTTTATCATAATAAACAACAGGAAATGGGATTTTGCATATATCTACGAAATGATATGCTGATTAAGTATTACAACGAGATTTATTATACATCAGAACATAAATGCACATGACTGTCGACACAAACAGTAGGTTAAAGGGTAGGGTACACTGAACTATTATGAGAACAAGAGTTGGCTCGAGAACAAGGGGCTCCTACTCTCTGTGATGCAACAGATTGACGATAATGACTGGAGATCCTAATGAATCAAATATTAATCTTCTGATTATATAGCAGTATCGCAATTACTAGTGAGAGCTCAAATGGGATCACATGGAGAAAGAAGCAAGGTGGACTTGTAGCAAAGCGAGCGCTCGTGCTGCTGAGGGATTCAGAATAAAATTGATAAGGTACTACAATGCCAGAGCCGCAAAATACTGCACATATACTGAAATCTGCAGCACGTCGTTGGTAGGCAGCGTCCTGGTGATGTAGGCGCCGACTTCTGCCGTGCAGAAACTCTGTGTCAACCCCTGGCCTCGAAGGCTGTCCGAAGAATTCTAAGTTCTTCCGAAAAAGAGCGTCCAAGTCGCAAGACCATCTAACTCTGACGAAGATCAGATCCAGAATCCACTGCCCGCGCAACGCAAGGGTGAAGCCAACATTGCTCGCTACTCTCCTCGAAAAACGCGAATCAGCATTCAGTTCTGATTCCAAAATTCCCCCACACTGTCTCAGAACATCAGTCGCGCCAATAGCGACCGTTCCCTCCATTTTCGAGGAGGGCTTTATGACGTCAACTAGCCTCAGTTTAAGTTGACCAATCAAGCCTCTGCTATTCATCTGAGGGCACTGAACTTGCCGTTTGACCGGCTACGAAAACAACCTGCCTAGACCACCAGCCATCTGGTGCCAGTCACACCCAGCAGGGCACAGTTGACAAGTATTCTTAGAATCAAGAGTACAATGCAATCAGTCGGTGTCAGGAGTCTTCTTTCCGGACGCGCCAGAACGGTAAACACATAAACTGCGGCAACACGCAGACGTCTCGCAGGTCGTTTCGCCCTGCATACAATAGGCGAAACTCGACCGACGTCAGTCGTTCCGCCAGGCGCTCAAGCCTATTGTACGAACCTCTCAGAATTCAGAGAAGTGCAGCCCCCAGCCGAAAATGCAGTGTGCCGCGTCCTCCGATGCTCGCCTCGCACAGGCCACCCAGGGAAGTAACCCAACATATATAGGAATCAATTGAAAGGTATTTTTTGAGCTCTCAGTACAAATACTCTCATTACACTAACCTTATTCGGTCTGTTACCACCGTGCAATGACATAGAACATCAATAAAATTGATGAAAATGAGAGGAGACATGCAAAAGAGGGCATGGAACCTCTCAGTATTGTTTTGTAAAAATAAACGCTTTTTCCTCCAGAACAATTTGTCTCTTTAATTATTGAGTGACCCTCGTAGTTTAGTTAATGAGGCAACAAGATTGAGAATCGTGTGAGCTGAGCACGAATAGTGTAGTAAGAGGAGCGGAGCGTACAGGCCGGTTCCCACTAGAGCGCGGCAGCGCGGCGTGCGGCATCGGCAGCGGCAAGCGTTTTCCGCTTTGACGCGGCGGCTCGCGGAATCAGCGTTCCCACCTGGAAGCGGCAGACGCCAGCGGTAGCCAATGACGGACAGCCACTGAGGTACGGGGCGAGACCCACCGAAACGCCCGGTGCGTTTGATTAACTACACTCCTGGAAATGGAAAAAAGAACACATTGACACCGGTGTGTCAGACCCACCATACTTGCTCTGGACACTGCGAGAGGGCTGTACAAGCAATGATCACACGCACGGCACAGCGGACACACCAGGAACCGCGGTGTTGGCCGTCGAATGGCGCTAACTGCGCAGCATTTGTGCACCGCCGCCGTCAGTGTCAGCCAGTTTGCCGTGGCGTATGGAGCTCCATCGCAGTCTTTAACACTGGTAGCATGCCGCGACAGCGTGGATGTGAACCGTATGTGCAGCTGACGGACTTTGAGCGAGGGCGTATAGTGGGCATGCGGGAGGCCGGGTGGACGTACCGCCGAATTGCTCAACACGTGGGGCGTGAGGTCTCCACAGTACATCGATGTTGTCGCCAGTGGTCGGTGGAAGGTGCACGTGCCCGTCGACCTGGGACCGGACCGCAGCGACGCACGGATGCACGCCAAGACCGTAGGATCCTACGCAGTGCCGTAGGGGACCGCACCGCCACTTCCCAGCAAATTAGGGACACTGTTGCTCCTGGGGTATCGGCGAGGACCATTCGCAACCATCTCCATGAAGCTGGGCTACGGTCCCGCACACCGTTAGGCCATCTTCCGCTCACGCCCCAACATCGTGCAGCCCGCCTCCAGTGGTGTCGCGACAGGCGTGAATGGAGGGACGAATGGAGACGTGTCGTCTTCAGCGATGAGAGTCGCTTCTGCCTTGGTGTCAATGATGGTCGTATGCGTGTTTGGCGCCGTGCAGGTGAGCGCCACAATCAGGACTGCATACGACCGAGGCACACAGGGCCAACACCCGGCATCATGGTGTGGGGTGCGATCTCCTACACTGGCCGTACACCACTGGTGATCGTCGAGGGGACACTGAATAGTGCACGGTACATCCAAACCGTCATCGAACCCATCGTTCTACCATTCCTAGACCGGCAAGGGAACTTGCTGTTCCAACAGGACAATGCGCGTCCGCATGTATCCCGTGCCACCCAACGTGCTCTAGAAGGTGTAAGTCAACTACCCTGGCCAGCAAGATCTCCGGATCTGTCCCCCATTGAGCATGTTTGGGACTGGATGAAGCGTCGTCTCACGCGGTCTGCACGTCCAGCACGAACGCTGGTCCAACTGAGGCGCCAGGTGGAAATGGCATGGCAAGCCGTTCCACAGGACTACATCCAGCATCTGTACGATCGTCTCCATGGGAGAATAGCAGCCTGCATTGCTGCGAAAGGTGGATATACACTGTACTAGTGCCGACATTGTGCATGCTCTGTTGCCTGTGTCTATGTGCCTGTGGTTCTGTCAGTGTGATCATGTGATGTATCTGACCCCAGGAATGTGTCAATAAAGTTTCCCCTTCCTGGGACAATGAATTCACGGTGTTCTTATTTCAATTTCCTGGAGTGTATATCCTACACCTTCATGAAGGAAAGACGAAGTTGTGTGAAGACATACCATGATTTGACTTTCTGTACAATGTGCTCTTTCACACATTTCATTATTCATGTTTTCTCATTTCACCATAAACAGATTTGATGACTACCGTTCATGATTGTTCACTATCTCCTAACACATTGAAACAATGTACGACAAAAGATACTATTCAGATAGTTAAGCGAGACAAAAATTTAAAATGTGGTACGGTAGCTGGTACAGGAAAACAGTAAGAACACAAAGGCTTGGGGGGAAGGGATGAAAGTGGAAGCCACCAGATAGAATTTCGCACAGAGCATAATGTAATCATCGCCAGCACCTTGCTTTCATGAAAGAATAACACATACTTGGAACAAAGTTTTCGAAACCAGATTTTAAATTATAAGACATTTCCTGGTGCAGACGCAAACCTACAATAATTTATTGGTTACGAGCTGTGGTTTACAACTAAAGAGGCAGTAAACGGTGGCAAATTAAGGAAATGTAACTTGAATAAGTCACCGTAATGCAACGACTGACTGAAACAGAGGAAGGAATCCGCTAGAATACCAATGGATATCTTTGAGAGAAGAAGTGGTCAGTCCAGTAGAGTATGTGAACGGGAAGAAGGTACAGTAGAAATCGCTAGATAAAACGTGATATATTAAATTTGACACGAGGGAAAAATATAAAAATGCAGCAAATAAAATAGGCCATACGAAATAGAAATGTCTAAACATGACGTTGACAGAAAGTCCAAAATTGCAACGCGATTTTGCACTTGGAAAACATAAGGGAATGAAAATGAGAAAGAACAAAGAAAACTGTGCTCAAAGGAGAAGCAACTGTCAAGAACTCATTTGGCAAGCCAGAACTAAGCAAATAAGAGAAGGCTAGAAAGTAGAAGGAATATGTAGAGAGGAGAGGGGGAGGGGTTGTACAAACTAACATAAGCACAATGTCAGATTCCTGAGAGATGTTTGAACATGCAAGGCAATACTGATCCTGTCACTTAGCTAAGTAGACACACTGAAGAACTGCGAAACTGTGTTTACAGCATTTGCATGTTAAGAGAGAGATTTTGACAATCTTCATTAAAACATTCTTTGAAGCTCTGGAGATGTCATCGATAAAACACAGGGCCACAAGATTATCTACAACTTGTACCGAAACCAAACTGCATTTCTAAGACTTTCAATGACTTGAAAGGGAAGCAGTAATTGAGAAGGTAGAAGTAGAGAGGATATAAAATGAAGTCAGTGAATAGCAAGAAAAGCGTTCTGAAAAAGAAAATTTGTTCACATCGAATATAAATTCTAATGATTGGGTACTACTTTACAAAGGTATGTGTATGGAGTGCAGCCTTGTATGTAAGTGAAATGTGGGCGATGAACAGTTCTGTCAAGAAGACAATGGACACTTTCAAAACGTGGTGATCAATAAGAATGCTGAAGATTAGATATGAAAATCGTGTAACTAAAGAAGAGGAACGGAATTAAATAGAGGAGGAAGAGGAAATTACGGCACAACTTTGACTACAAGAGGGGTAAGTTGACAGGACATATTATGAGGCGTCAACGAATGGGGACAAAGGGGTTGGGTGATAGTATTCTGATAATAATTATCTGTTGAAATGCTATTCTACTATTTTATCTATTAATGTAAGCAGTGAATATACTCTTCCATGCACTCCTCCACAAAACATTTAAACCAAAACTGAAATCAGCTGAACACCAAATCTTTCAACCACTGTCTGACAACTACTGCATTCACTTTCAACTTTCTATAACTATCACTGGCTAGCCACACACACATACAGATATAAGGAGAACAGAAATAAACAAACATTAGTTTTCAGCATATAATTCTTTAGGTTGGCAACATGTACATAAACAAACCAAACAGTAAGGGACATAAGGTGAACACACTAGTTATGACTTCAATTCAGTGTTTTCGGTAAAATGTCTACAGCTAGTGACAGAAGAAAAAAGAGCGAACATGAAAATGTGCTTATGTTCCACAAACTAAGTTTTAGTTCAACCTCCAGCATGTGACCAGGTGAGGAGAAACGCAGATGTCCGCCAAAAACTCTATTCACTGTAAGTAATCAGTTATTCATGTTAAAAAAAAAAAAAATGTGAACTGTTTTATAATCTGCAAGCATCACATATCAAAACAAAACTGAATCATTCTAGATTCCACCGAAGATGCCTTAAAGTAAAAGGCGAAAAGCGTCTTGAACCAATAAAGTACACTGGATATAGAAAAAAACGTTTGCTACTTCCAAAGGAAATAATCAATAGCTGTGGATACTTAGCAAATTACATCTTATGACATACCAGCAAATTAGTCTCGGTTTAACTTCTCATTCCACATGCTATTAAATGGCGTTTAAAAAAATTCATCTATCCCTTCCAAAAAACTGTAGTTTCTTTCATATCTCGGTAGATAAACAGATTTTGGATATTTATCATGCGACGAAATACATGACTTTTTACAAGTTATCGTTTGCAAAAAAACACGTTTCGATTTCTTGAACCGTTTACGAAATTTGCGGTTGATACAACCACATGGTTTACGACGAGCAGGACGAAAGTATCGGTCACGTAGCGAGCGACCCGCGAGCAGTCACCGCACAGCCCGTCCGCCGACATATCATTCAATATCTCGAGAACGGTGATAGCTATCGATCTGCTCTCAGCTTTAAAAACAATTTCGATATGTTGACTAAATTTCATACGCAATAATGTATTACCTAAAATGAACTGTACGCAAAGTCCACGCAATGCGTTTTTACCTCTGCACACTCATTAAAATTTCGTATAAAGGTTTACGTAAATCCGATACAGCAAGTAACCACGACGAATAACGAAAAGAAATTCGGTCCTTTATCGAGAGAAGATATCAGTCTGTAACATGCCCAAGAATCAAATTTTTCTACCGAATAGTTTCCTTGGAATCGGATGATAAGTATTTCATAGCTGCCGCCGCGTTCATAGCTGCCGCCGCGTCCGCGCCAGCGGTTCGGCGAAAGTTCGTGTGGCCCGGGATTCCGCACCTGACGTCACGCTCAGCGCGTTCTGTGATTGGCGGCGCGCACCTGGTGCGCGGCACGCGGCAGCGGAAGCGGTTCGACATGGTCAAACCGCGACGCAGAGCCCGCCGCGCCTTGCCGCTGACGCCGTTTCCATGGCAACCGCGCCGCTGACGCGCGGTTTTGACGCGCGGCAGCCCTAGTGGGAACCGGCCTTACCTCGGGCAGCGGCAGCGGCAGGGAGAGCGGCGGGAAGTGCAGCAGGGCGCTCGTCTCGTCGGCGTAGTCGCGGCACTCGGCGCTGCAGAACTGCGTCCACGCGGGCAGCGCCGGCGCCGGCGACGGCAAAGTGGTCGGCCCGGCCACGCTCTCCGCCCACCACTCCTCACCTGCACCACAACAGATCAGTTACGTCTCACATAAACAGCTGCATGCAGTGTTGGTCTATCGGCTCCCTAGACCTGAATCGGCGGATCCCGGAAGGCTTTGGCCGGTAGCTATTTGTTTTTGATCGCAAACGAAGTTGCCAAGCTAACAATTCTGTGTCGCGCAGCCATCCTTTGTTGTCTGCTGTGTCCCTGTTTTCACTTTGTTCCGCAGTGTTTCCTTTCTGTGTGATTAGTGTTTGTTGTTTGCTGTGTTACTATTTTGTACTTCGCTTGGTTTCGCGATGTTTCCTTTCTGTGTGACTAGTGTACATACACTAACTGATCAAAATATCCGGAAACCTGTTAGTGGACATTAACACTGCCGTCCGGCGACACCACAGTGGTGCCGTGCGCGAAATAGCGGTCAACGGCCGGCGACACCACAGTGGGGTCGTGAGCATAGTATAGTGGCCGGCGACAGTACTTTAGTATCTTTTGCATTCTGTTGGTGTTTTGTTTAGGTAACAATGAGCTACACACGTCAACAAGTTTTTGTTTTTAAAAGTACTTATGCCCTTTCATCATGGCAGACGAAAGAGACGATGCGATTATTTACGATGAATGCGCGGACGTCTTGTCTGATATTCTGGGCGACTTGGCCGACTGGGAGGAAGACATTGGATATCAAAAAAATTAAAGTGAAGCGGAACCGTCGGAAGATAGTGAAATACGTCCAAGAAGAATTCGGCGAACGCTACGGTTGCCAACGGATTCGGATGAATCAGACAAAGAAAACAGTGCACAGCGGTCAGACTTTGATTTACCGAGACCAATAATTAATTTGAAGGATCTCCGGGTCCAAACATATTTCCCAAAGATACACAGAGCGCAGAGGATATCGTAGAATTATGTATTGGGAATGATCTCAAAAAATGGCTCTGAGCACTATGGGACTCAACTGCTGAGGTCATTAGTCCCCTAGAACTTAGAACTAGTTAAACCTAACTAACCTAAGGACATCACAAACATCCATGCCCGAGACAGGATTCGAACCTGCGACCGTAGTGGTCTTGCGGTTCCAGACTGCAGCGCCTTTAACCGCACGGCCACTTCGGCCGGCATGGGAATGATCTATTTGAATATATTAGCAACGAAACCAACTAGTACTGCAGTCAAAATTGCAATAGAAAGAAACTGGATTAAAAAATGCCAAATTTGTCGACGTTACGGGACCCGAATTTAGAAAATGGTTTGGGCTTACTATCCTTATGGGAATTGTAAACAAGGATCCATGATTATTGGTCAACGAATCCGATATTTCGCAAAACAATGTCCCGCAATCGGTTCAGACAACAACAATAAACCGGATAATGCCGACCGGCTTTTCAAAGTGCAATTCGTAATTGATTATTTTTCCAAAAAGTTTAAAGAAACTTTTAATCTAAGTCAAAATATCTCAGTTGATGAATGAATGATGCCGTGGCGTGAACGGTTAAATTTTAAGGTTTGCAATCCGTCGGAAATTACGAAATATGGCATACTCATGCGGATGCTGTGTGATTCGAGTACGCGATACATTTCCTCATTCAAGATATATTCCGGCCCTGGACAACCAATAGCACAAAAACTGATGGAACTATTGACATCTTCTTATGGAAAGTGGCATCACCTCTACATGGATACTTATTATAACAATGTAGAACATACAGAGAAGTTACTTGAAATGAAAATTCGAGTTTGTGGAACGATGCGGCAAAATAGACGATTTCGGGAAAAATTAAAGCGCGCAAAAGCCAGTGTGTTTGGAGCTTGTCATCGACGGAAAGGTGAAATAATCGCACAGGTATGGAGAGCTTCGGAAACTAAAACGACACGAATGATCTCTACAATACATAATGCCACATTGACTAACACTCAAAGAAAATGTAGGAAAACCAATTACACAATAAAAAAACCTGAAAGTGTATTAGACTACGACAAATACATGAAATGAGTGGATCGGGCAGACCAATATTTGAGTTATTTCCCTATATACAGAAAAACTACAAAATGGTCATACAAGGTTTGCATGTACCTCTTTAATTGCGCATTATTTAATGCATTCCTTACAAGTTCAAAAATGTTCAAATGTGTGTGAAATCTTATGGGACTTAACTGCTGAGGTCATTAGCTTACACACTACTTAACCTAAATTATCCTAAGGACAAACACACACACCCATGGCCGAGGGAGGACTCGAACCTTCGCCGGGACCAGCCGCACAGTCCATCATTGTAGCGCCTCAGACCGCTCGGCTAATCCCGCGTGGCTTCCTTACAAGTCAATATTTCAATACAGAACATAAGAGTCTCGGATTTCACGATTTTTTATTGAAAGTGTCTGATTCGTGGATAAAAGACCACGTACCTGCTGCTGAACAAAACTTGGAGGTTGCCACTACATCGTGTACGTTTCACCATGATCCAGTTGACAGACTTTCCGGCCACATGAGGCAACACCAAGTAATACTTATTTCCGAAACGAATAAACGAAAACGAAGAAACTGCTATGTATGTTAAAAAAAAGAACACCAAACTTAATGTACAAGTCTTGTCTAGTTGCGTTACATCTTGGAGACTGTTTCGCAGCGTATCATATGAAAGGCAAATACTAAGTACCAAAGACAATGCAAATAATCAAATTTTGTATTTATTTACGTATGTATATCTTCAAAATTTCATGAAATTAGGGGAACAGGGTTGGGAAGTGATGAGAACTAACGATGAGATAAGTAAAACTTGACAATTTATAATCTCCCGATACTGTCAAGAACGGTCGGTGGCAGGCCAAATAATCCGACTTAGCGCTGCCGGTGCCAAGCGAATAGATCTGTTCGCTACGTGCGGACGCCAAAGCGTTAAGATGGCGTGTATTCAGCCTCCGCCTTTATGACTGCCTGCACTCTGCTGAAGACACTTTCAATTAGGCGTCTGAATGTCTGTGGAGGAATGGCAGCCCATTCTTCCTCAGCAGCTGAAACCAGAGATAGAAGTGATGTAGGACGCAGCGGTCTGGAATGAAGCTGACGTTCCAGCTCATCCCACAGGTGCCCCATTGGGTTCAGGTCGGGACTGTGGGTAGCCCAACCCATTTCGGGTATGTTATTGTCCACGAACGATTGCCTCACAGATGCTGTTTCATGAAAAGATGCATGGTGATCCTGACACGATCAACATCTCCGAAATACTCAACTATTCGCAATACGCAGTATTCTAACGTATCATTCCACATTTATATTTTTCTCTAAGCCCAATAAGGGAACCATAGCACAACCACGAAAATACCCCATTACCGTAACACCACTACACGTCACCGCTACACATCACTATAGGTAACGTTCTCTTGGCATTTGCTATACCCAAGCCCTTCCGTTATTTTACGAGTCTTTTCGCGCGTAAGTAGTTCCACCGACGCCGTGGCACAGAGCCTAGTGTCGCCGCTTCACACTTTCACGCCTTGTGTTCGAAACCCAGTTGTTATTTTAATTTTAATTTTTTTCATTTACCTACCCATACACGTAGACCTGAATTACTACAAGATTTTTTCCAGTGTATAATGTAATAAGATTGTCCTTATTGTTCTGATATTTGTATGTCCGGTAAATGAATTTTAAAAAATCAATAAATGAATGAGAAAATTATTTGAAATTGTTTTCGGTGAAATTCTTGCAGTGTATCTTGATTCAGGATTAATTGCAAAAATTAGTGCCAACGCTTGAAGTTTTCAACAAAGTTAACGACTTTTCTTTCCCGAGTGAGATTCGTACGAAGAAATATCCCTGTGGCAAAAGTGCCTTTCCGCGATGTTCATTGTGTTCGGAATTTTTATGTATCGATTGTTTCTGCGATCGGTATCAACCAAGGGAATGCACCAAATCTTCCTGAAGAATGATCATAACAATAAAGCATAAGAATTAACATAAGAAGTGATGTAAGAATGAAATACTAGAAAATGAGAAATTAAAAAGATTGCAACACCTGAAAATAGCATACAAACATAAAATTATATATTAAATGTGTGATACCTTTTGTGAAATTCAGTTGTAATTTTACAGTTAATATAATGCCCTTGTATCCCATAACTTGATCAGAAACGTTCGTTTAGTAGCCTTCTACGGACATGGAGAGATAAATGACAAATGAAAATAAAATAAAATAAATAAAAACAAAGGGAGTTTCGAACACGGGGCTGAAAAAGTGAGAAGCCGTGACGCTGGCCACTATGCCACCGCTTCTGTTGAACTACCTACGCATTAAAAGACATATAAAGTAACTCGAAAAATTTGACCGTCGTTTTCTAAAAAACTGTCGAGTATCCAGTGACAAGCCGAGAGACGTGTCCGTTTATTTTGACCCCTCTTGGAAGTTTCTGGGAAATTGGGTTATGATAATTGCCGTGTTTTCTTCGTTAGTTATAACTACAGAAATGTGTAGCTTATGAGGGGCTGCTCGACCACTGTACCCTTTTCTTTTCAACCCCGTAGGCCCAAACATGGGGTTAAGTGGACTGCTGGTACCACATTTGAACACACTAGGGATTACGCCTGCTGATTTTACGCGTTTTTTATAACCACCCTCCGCAATGCTCGATAATTCCTGTCCATCAGTAGGACTGTGTGAGGTCTGCCAGTTCTTGGTTTAGGTGCGGTTGTTCCTTCACGTTTCCGCCTCACAATTTTATCACCAACAGTCCACTTAGGCAGTCACAAGGACTCAAATGTTCCTGATCGATTTGCTAATCAGGTGGCATTGAATGACTAACCCAAGTTCGAAGTCACTGAGCCGTGCTGACTGATCTGTTCTTTTGTTACTGCTTCTCCAATGGTAATGCAACACTCCCCACTCCTTTTATACTGTTGGATTGACTATTTTGACGTCTAGTGGCGAATTCCGCATTACGTAGGCGTCTCTCGATACTTTTGATCAGATAATACACTTGTTGCAGTTAGAAACTTCATTAACCGTGCCAACACATAAGACGATTTCAGTTTCGATTACGAACAACATTTAAGCGACTTTTACCTCCGTGCATCTCTTCTGATTTCGCAGAAGCACGAAACGCAGAGTAAGGCGCCTCCAATGTGGGAGGCAGGCGGGGCTTGTTCCCTGCACAGTTCGTCACCCCATCGACGGCGTGTGGGCTGCGCTTGACTCCCTCATGCGCCACAATCCAGAAGGCCAACATGTATTAACACACTGTAGGGAGAGTATGGCCAGCTTGCCGGCGTCAGCCAGTTTGGGTCTATCGCGCTGCTGTTTTTTATTGTTAGCCACAGTGTATTTTGCCGTTTCTATTGAAACATCCTTCGCGATGAGAATAAAGCTCAGTTTTGGTGCTGCTTTCATTCTTTAATAGCGATAGCGCTAGATTTCCCAGTACCTGTTACGGCAGCCCTCTCAAGCTCTAGCTCTAAACTGATCATCTCAACTCAGCAAAGGCAGAAGAAGGAAGTAACCAATATTCGATCAGAAAACATCGTTTTCAGAGGTAAAAATCAAATCTGCTGGACCAACGACAGACTACTAGAGCAGTTTTCGTTGACGAAATTTGAAAGAAAGTAGCCGAAACTAATCAATTACTAGCATTGAAACCACGCTCCTCCGGCAGCAAGATTTCTTCAAAATACGAAACTAAAAGTTTTTCTCCTGCAAGGTTTCTTATTGCGATGCTGTAGTAGACTCTCATTTTGGTACCGAGGTAGAATCACAAAATATTATAGTGTCCCAGAAATGCTGCGACAAACTTCAATTGGCTGTAGAGGATGTTTTGAGGAACAAATCGAGGATAGAAAGTCGTTTCCGGAAACGTCATCCAGCGATACTACAGAGCGTCGAAGTTATTGGGGACGGCGCCCGTCACTAGGTCACGCCTTCGGCAACAAACTTAACTTTGTATAATGATGGACCTCAGACGGAAAGTCTCGCAATGTTGTTTGTTATTCAGTGATCGCGACTGATTGCCACGATCGCTAGTGGAGAAGATGGAGGTAGCCGCTGCGTAGACAGGCCTTGTCTCCTATCAATGCAGTGCTCTGTTGCCATGGTGGATGACGGCTTCGGACAAGGGTTTCTCGTGGAACCGTATAAAATTTCTTTTTTTCAGTAAACAGGAGAAAAATAAACTGCAGATAGAAAACCTTGTCTGAAACCAAGACAACAGAACATCGCATTCATTCTGGATCACAGGGTCCCCGGTTCGATTCCCGGCTGGGTTGGGGATTTTCTCTGTCCAGGGACTGGGCGCTTGTGTTGTCCTGATCATTTCATCATCATTCATGAAAGTGGCGAGATCGGACAGTGTAAAGACTGGGAATTTGCACGGGCGCTGATAACCGCGCAGTTGAGCACCCCACAAACCAATCATCATCATCATCGCATTCATAGGAGACAAGGCGTATTTACGCAGCAGCTAACTTCTTCTTCTCCATTCTCGGTCATGGCGTTCAGTTGTAATCACTGAATAACAAATAACATCGCGAGACGTTCCATCTATAGTTCGTCAGCGTACAGAGTCCCAATTGCCGCCGAAGGGGTTGCGTGGCGGCAGAAGCCAGCGCCTGTAACTTCGACACTCAGTGGTATCGTCAGATGGCGTTTACAGGCATGGGTTCCTATCCTTGATTTGTTCCTCGAGACACCCTCTACAACCCCTCGAAATTTGTCGCAACATTTCTGGGACACTCTATATACTGTGTGCAGTAATAATGTGTTTTTCTCAGGAAATTTTTATTGAAACGACGTATTGCGTAAAACCTAATGCCTTAGGGGTAGGGTGTATGAAATGGACAGTATCCTCTCTACATATTTATCACCCACGCAAAAAGCATTTACCATATCCTTGCTTGGTATCCAGCAGCCGACACATGCAAATCTCAGTTACAATAAGCTAACAGCTAGATCAGTGATGTACCGATCATACTACCTGCAAAAACATGCAACAAACATTATTTCGCATACATATTGTAACTGGTATTTGAGTTTTAAATAATTCGGTATTGTATAGAAACAGTTATAAAATACAAAGGATTGAGAGAAGTAGCTTTACTGTTCCAAGTATATTTATATGCCTTTCATGCTTTTTATCTAATTTTATTCTTTTGTGTGCTATAACGATTCAATAAGCACAGTAAACCAATGAGAAAAACTTGCAGCAGTCTTTAAGTATTTAACATTAACTGCAAAACGCAATTAATCAATGATCAGGCGTGTTGACTGTATTATGCGTCATCTTCGCATGAGTGTTTTATCCGTTTGCAGAGGAATAAAAAGAATTAAGAATTTAAGTTTGTATCATTATGCTGTAATCTCTATCACGAAGTATCTGCGGTACTTGGCTTCGCTCAGAGAGTTGATATCAGATTGTGTGGTAGTTTGAACTATAGGGTAAACTTTAAAGTATAAGAGGTAAAAAATGGTTGAAAACATATTCTAAATATTTACATTACTTTCTTATAAAAATATTTTTCATTTTGTTATCTGGGAAATATATGTACAAATTTTTAGAATTTTTCTATTCATGAGCAAGCTATGCATAGTTGACCGTGAGAGAAGCAGGAGTCTTCAAGGCGATACGGCTATATTTTAAAGTTTGTACTTGCGCTTTGTTAATTGTAAAACTGTAGGCTAATTTGATTGGAAATTGCAGTCTCTTAAATTGGAATGCCAGTTCAGTAGAGATCAGTGGTATTCTGGGGATAAATAATGTGTGTCATTTGTATTTCCCAGTCGTACGTTCGGCTTCGACGATGTTATTCTGTAGCTGTTTGACGATCGTCCTTATTTCATTACGTAGTTTTCTGAGGAGTATGGTCGGAGATCCCGTTTTACGTCGAAGTCAGTGTAATGGCTTTCCCGGTACTTGCAAAGAGTTTAGAAATTCTGTGGGATATTTCACACTTTCTTCAACGTTTACCTTCGTGTCGATCGATTTGTATATCCTCTCTTCACCGGGAATTTTCTTTTGAATATTAAAGTTGATATCGGTGACAATGTTATTTTTAGTTGCTAAAGTTATCCTCTCAAATAGCCAGTCCGAATTGATATAATTGTGAACAATGTTTGGGTAAGTTTGGTTGATGAGTTCGTTTTGAGCAGTGACTATGTTGCAGAAATCATTGTTGAGTTTAATGAGACCGGTCGTCTGGTCAGTAGAATATGTGCCTTCGCCTATTTGTAAAAGTCGTTGAGCAGAATTTGCTGTTGTTTCGTCTTTCGATAGTTCAACTCCCACATTTTTTGTTAGTCTCAGTATCTGTATGTGTGGCCCGAGATGTGATTTTTTTAAAAACATTCATTGATCCTATCTGCTGGAGTTCAGATGGGGAGAACTGGACGTGTTTGTTGAAAATCTCCTGAGAGTATGAGTAGAGGTCCTCCTACCACTTCAGAGTTTCCTCGCAGCTCTTGTAATGTTGTGTCCACGGCTTCGAGTTCTTTTTTATGTGCCATTGTGCATTTGCCCCAGAAGATAATTTTAGTTTGCTTAAGAAGTTCAGCCCCTCCAGATACTTCTGAGATTTTATGCATCGGGAATTGTTCTCCAGCTATATTCAACGGTAGTTGTAGGGCGAAATGGGCAGCTCGTCCTCCTTCGTGGCTGCAGCACCAGATGATTCTTGTGCAAATGCAATACGCTGTTTAGCACGTATTTCCACCAGCAATAGATTTATTATAAATGTTTCCCCGGTGACGCCTGGTGCGTCCAAGTGAATAATTCCGCCAATGTTGTTCTCGATCCGGTCCATGATAACGCTGTAAATTTCCTTTTGATTGTCACTGAGGAGTGTTTTGTTGTGAGCAATGTATCGAGGTAGTTCGTTGATGTTGTAGCTTTTCTCCTTCGTAATTATGAAGTTTAGCACACTGATAGCATCTTTTTGTGATGCTTGCATCCCAAGTTGTACTAAGGTCTGGGTGTTTATTTCTAAACACGAATAAGTGTTTTATTGAAGATGGCGTCGTTGAATTCGATGGTCAGTTCAGGCTGAGCTTGTCGGGTTTCGTACAGTATGTCGTCACTCATACTCTCTTTGAAGGAGTCCCATACCTGTTTTGGATTCGATGGGTTCCATGTTGTTAAAATTATGGCGCAAAATCTCTCATTTTTTCAGCTGTGGGTTCTTGTAGTGTTAATTCCCAATGGTTGTCGTTTTCCAGCGTAATAACCGTCAACAGTTTTGAGATCTGTGAAACATGTTGGTCCCTGCATTACGTGCAACAACATCCGTAGATAGAAACATTCAGCGTTGTTCGGATGTACGAGTGTATTCGGCCTAGTGCGCCAGTTTTCATAATTTATGCATGATCGTCTATTGGAATTTCTTATTTTCGTCGTTGAAAGATTTTCTTATTGTGTTCCACGTATAATAGGTAGGGATCTCGACATACAGTAATGTTTTCGGGTATGGATCCGTTTGACATAGTCGGTAAAAAGCTGTTAATGTTGTGTCCTGAGATGCTTCGCTTGCAATTTTTCTGGCGGTGTTTTTTGTGAGGTAAACTCTCTGTACCTTCTCTAAATGTATTGCTAGATGTTGCACGGCTGGTTCGCGTTCTTGTATGGGATAAACGAAAATCAGCCAGGCTGCTTCATTACTGTTGATGTATCTTCCCATACATGAGGACCTCGTTTTTGTTTTGTTGTTCACAGCTAACAAATTTAAATAGTACCATGTCACAGTCTTTGTTCACATACTTATAGACATGTTTGATGGATTTCACTGAATTGAAGTATCGTACATTGTGTGTGCTTGAAACATTTTGGAAAGTAGTGTGTTATATGGTGCTACCCATTGATTATTTCTAGTTCGTCGCTGACTCGTATTCGTATTTTTGCTTTGAAAAGAACGGTTTGGGTGATCATCTTCTGTATTTGTTATAGCTGTCAATTCCAGTTTGCGTGTCGTCCAAGTATGGGTATTTTTCTGTACCTTTTCAGTCACTCATACATGACGGATTGGGGCTTAATGGCCCAGATGGTCATTCAATCATTTTTTTCACTACTATGTTGTACTGTTCCGAATCTTCTTGTGGATAGGGAAATTCAGCTTGGATGTTTTTGTCGGTATCCGTGGGATGAACTGTGTCGTGTAGCCATGTGAGATTATGTGGGTGCGGAAGTCCTTGCTTTTGCCATTCTATTGTGTCCATCCAGCATCCAACGGTTCCGAAGATGTGGTATTTTGTGATGCATTCAGTAAATCTCACTTGATTTCGTGTCGATGCATGGGGGCTTGTCCGTATCGTAGTTGTTCTTTGATTTCTGGCCACGACTTATATGTGAATGCTATGAAGAAGTCAGGTCGTCCATATTTTCTTATGTAGGCCATGGCATCTTGAGTGTATTCCAGCATATGTCTGGGACTCCCTATGTAAGATGAGGGTAAGATTACTATTGTTCCATTGTCGTTAATGTTTCCGTCATTTATGATTCATCTAGAAGGTGGATGTATTCTTCCGTGCGCAGTTTCCTCTGATTCTTTCTTATTTAAAATATCCGTTTCGATTCTATTTTTGCGTACATAACGACCGGGAATCGTTGGAACAAACGGCGAACGTTGAGAACGTGCCTGTACATTTCATTGTCTCCGATTATTAAGCGATAAGCACAGAACTCCTTGGAAACGACTTTTTTGTTTGTGTCTGCGTCTGTTTCAGGTTGGAATTGTTCCAGATTAAAATGATAACCATCCTCTCCGTGCCGAAATATTAATGGATATTGGAGGGCATCATATGAACGGTGTCTGTGAAATACGCCGTAGTATTCCTCTTCTTCATTGTACAGTTCTGTCACGTCTTGTGTTTTCGTTGTCCACAATTCGACGATGACTTCGTCTATCTGGTCTTTTGTCTGCTCGAACTATAACTTTACAGTCATCAGAAATCATTCGGTCTAGTGCTGTTTTGAATAAATGACTCAATTGATTGAATTTGTGTAAGATCCTCTGTATTCTTGGACTACTTCTTGTCTCAATCCACTGATATTTGACAATCGTTGATCAATTACTATTTCTTCATTTCCGATGAAATATACTTGCAGAAATTCGTGGTCTTCCTTTGGTAGTGGTAGTAATGATCCCATGTTGGGATATATTTGTTCTTCGAGTGAAAAAACATAGCCGATTTAATCTCTGTTAGTGTTTATCGAAGTGACATCGAAAGAAGTCATTTGGAAGCTGGCGTTGAACACTTTTATATTTTGAAGAAAGCGTTTCGATTCTGGAGTTTTCCCCGTCATGTAATGTAAAAATTCCTGCGGAGTTACTTCCAAAGGTGGTAATCGAATGTTTACATTCATGCAACAGATGCCTGGTGTTTCTCTACTGAATTTTTTCGCGTTGCAAAATTGGCAGATATCAATTTTTCCGATTAAGACGTGTTTATGTTTGTTATATTTTTTCGTCGGGTCGTAGTGGAATGCTTCATTTGTTAGGTTGTACTATTTACTTGTCCTCGTCCGCGCTTCTCATAGGGAGATATTTTCATGGCTGGCTTGAGTTAAGAGTCTTTTATTATAACATTGTGTCACAATTCTTGATTCTTCAGTCCATTCATTTCATCGTTCTTCGGTTTCTCTGCTTCTCACAGTGCTCATTGTCGTTCGTTAGGAACATTAATGTGCTACGCGTTCTTCGTCTGTTTCGTTTTTTCGCTGTTCTTTTTGTTTTCGCCGTTTTGCTTCAGAACTGGGGAGATCTCCTCTTGCATTTGGGCATTGTCTAAAATATATATCAAATCAACGTTTTATTAACAAATACACTAAGTACGTCTTATACAGTTTTCACATTTATTTTCGATTTATATTCAGTCACTGTATCGCGTTGACTGCTCACTTTTCACTGTTTGTTTTCATTCACGCACTTCACTACTTTTTCGGTTCGTCCCGTCGTCACTGATGAGAAACTGACTTTCGAACCCACGACGGATCTTTCTTTATATATCCCTATTTAGCGGGTTGCCCCACCAGTGGCGAATTGCAGAACATACCAAAAAGGACAACATTCCACAATATTCGAGAGTGTTCTGGAATGTTGCACAATGGTCTCGAATGTTCCGTGATATTCCCGAACATTCTGGAATCTACCCGAATGTTTCAGACTATTTCCGAACATTCCAGAACATCCCGGATCATTGTGGAACATCCTGAAACATTCTGAAATGTTGCAGATTGCTCTCGATAAATCTCGAATATTCTGGAATGTTCTCGGATACTCTGGAATGTTTTAGAAATTTATAGAAGGTGAAATTTCCCAGCCCTTGTATCTTCAAAAGCATGCCCGTTAGGTAAAAACGTGAACCTTCCTCATGGGTAGGTGACAGCGGGCTACCACATCATACAACTCCCTTGATCATATGGGGACTGGTTTCTGAGCGGCACGCACATTGGACACTCACTTTTATACTATATATATACTGATTTGTTCAAGTTAAAGTACTGCAGCTCTTTGTTACGCGATTGTAAATCTGAAGATGATTTACAATAATGCCTAAAAATTCTTGATGCTGTATCTTTCCCTCAAGCAGAAATCCTATAAAATGTCCTCCCACCTGGCCCGGAAAAGTGCAACCGAAAGCACATCACTGAGTCAGTAATTCACAGGAGACTTGTGACAATTGCCATGCCGCTGTATACGTAACAAGGGGGCCCGAAATGGCCGTAAGTGTGGTGTTGCGCGACTTAGCTACTCAAGAAGTGCAGGCAGTGGCAAGCACAGGAAAAAAGGGTGGCCATTCTTTCCCTACCCTCAGATTTAGTCTCACACAATAATCTAGTTTTATCCACACAAACCGCTTGTCAGCAGGCACTCATAGTTTCAAGACCTGAGCAGATAGAATGGAGTCTATCTGCGCGGTTCGGGCCATAGTATTCTGTGTCCAAGATGCTACTCCAGGCGGGTGTAAAATGAATGTGCGCAACGGAAAATAATAAATGCTAAAATGAAGATTTGGCCCTGTCTGACTACCCCCTGAAGCAGATCTTAGGATCTCTTAATTCTATAAATTACGACCAAAACATTAATGAATGATGAAGGCAACTAATCCTACTAAATTATAAACGTTATTCCTGCTTATATATTTATTGTAGATTAAAAAACCTTAATAGTACAAAGTTTACGTTTCCTAAGTTAAATTACTAATCAATTGCCCAAGTCTGCCCCTCATTATGACTGCGCGATCAATAACGCGAAATGACTGACATGATCTACGTACCAAACACTAGAAGACACTACTTTCAAAGATGATCTACGGTGGTGTGGAACCTCAGTAGAAATAAACTAACGTGATCACAGCTGTTTAGCTTTCATAGCCTTAATAAGCCGAAGAAATTTTCGATATCACCGTATGCTGCGTCCGGTGCGACGAAGTGATGGTTCTCGTACTCGTCTGCGACGATGGAAGAATTCCAGCCACAAATAAACTCTTTAAAACACTAGGACGGCAGAAGCCGGTCTCTGACTAATATACTGTAATACTGTCTTCTCCTCTCTGAATTCTACAGACTTCAAACGCGAACTTCCAGCCACAAGGACGGAATTCAGATAACGTCTCAACGTAAGTATAGGCAGAGGAAGTGCTCTCAATTACTGAACGCTGCATACTCTACGACGACTTCCAACCCGGAGGTGAAGTCCAGAATCGTATAGGTTCGCAACAGTACAGTGCCTAACTGTTCTAACTATAAACGCTCCTGAGAGCAAATACAACAAGTCCGTTCGTACCAACAAAGCTGATTTTGAGCGATTTCGGGAGCTCACAACGGAAGGCCTCGTCTCTCCACCGCTGGCCTCCCAGCAAGGCTTGGCTCCCCACCATCGTAATTCCGAAAACGAATCATATTCCTGAAACCACGGTATATTATCCCTCACTACAGATTCTTCTGAAGGCGACCAGCTCGGAAAGTTTGCGAGGAAAAACCTATACGAGTACAATGGTATGCTTCTGAGTAAAAATCCTTGGAAATAACCCAGTCTGCGTGGTTTCCGAGGTGACGCTTCCTCGTTACTCTCAGCTACATCCAAGATTTTCGTAGTTTCCGAAGTATCATCCTTCCCGTCCAGCTACATCATCGGCCGGTCGCGACTCTATTGTGCCCCAGCGCTCAGGTGTCCCAACGTCCATCTTGCTACTTCCAGTGTTTAAGCAGGACCAACACACCTGTGTGGGCCTTCCACCCAGGGAAGTTCCGCCTGCCATTTCTTTTGCACTGTTGCTCCAACCTCTACTAGTATGATAATAGAGACACTCCATCACCTTTCATGGAATAAGCGTTAACAATTATTTACAAGGCGTACGTGACAATGTCAGTCTCCTGTATATACTCATATATATGATGTACAACCTATCACATGATACCTAATTGTGTTTGTACCTCACGGCAAAGTATGTGGATGGGTGCTTGTAAGGTGCAAAATTATAGCCACCTTACAAGTATCGAAGTTAAGCCAGACGAGACAAGAGCGGCTGCAGTTGCTGCATGAGCTGTCACGCTGTGGGGGCGGTCCATCATTAGCATTAGAGCTTGAAACTAAGACCAAAGACTGGGGAACTGCGGGGCAGTAGTGCGACCAGTACGACGGATCTACTCCTGAGGCTCACTGGTACCTTCCGTACTATATCTCTCGATAGTTCACTCGTGTTTCTCGGGAAACGTCTTATAGATATCGCTGTGAGTTGCTGGGAAGCGTTGTATTTGTTGGAGCGAGAACAAATGCTCGACTGTACGAGATCACAGGAGCTCAAGTTTCTAACAAGAGGTTAGAAGAATGATAGTCCGAATAGAATTGCAACGCGGGTATACATCACATTCGCAAGCATTAAGAACAGGCTGAGTATGCGTGACGTTGATACTACTTGAGACGTGGTCCACCTGTTAACAGGTCATGGTGAATGTCCCAAACATCTACGTTGAATGGGATGTAGGGAAACACCAACTGTGAAGGTTCCGCTGATCACAACGTTTTCAGTTTCCCCCGTTTTCAGATAGAGAGGGAATGTAAACAATTAGACAGCGATCTGCAAACAATTGCAAATTACAACTTTTGGGCTATAATTAATATGCTTGCGCATAAAATATCTAAAAAAAACTGCTCATCTTTCTGTCTTTAAGGTTACGTGGACACTCTGAATATCAAAATAACAACAGCAGATCAGAAGAACGAAGTAGAAGACAAAGAAGAAGTGGTTCCTCCATAATAGAGGTCGATGGACACGAATAAAATACAGTATAATTAAAATTGAGGATTGCTGCAGTGGGAGCAATGTAGAACGTTGTTGCAACAATAAGTCTAAGAGCAAGTATAATTGCAGTTAGTCGGCAAATCTCGAGCTCTTCCGATGCTGCCAGTAACAAATGTAGCAATACAAGCTTAAATTAAATTCCTTTTATTTTATTTTATTTTTATTTGACTAAGTTTTCGACGCTTTCTTTTTGTTTTGTTTCATTTCACTTTAATATTAACAATTCTTGCTGTTAACGTATTTTATAATGGCAGTACATACGTAATATAAGACATTGTAAGTTGTCATGAGTATTGAATACATACGACTTGTTTGGACTTTTAAGATAAGAGGTCTAAAATTTATAGAAATAAATTGAACTGAAATTGGTTTGAAATCTGGTATGTATAGCAGTGACGTGTTAGTTGATATACAGTACTGGAAGAAAGTTTCATCTAAGAGCAAAACAAGATGCCAGCTCCAGTATCTGACGGACTTCACATTAGCTCCTAAATAAAATTCTTAGGCAAAACCTGAGCAACATTTTTCCAAGCATCTGAGTTACTCTAAGAATATTTTGTTCGCTACCGGTATGTGTGGCACAGACTTAAAAAGATCGTTTAACACACTGGCAATAATAAAGAATGTTCTATAATCCGCAGTATCTAAAGTGAGATGAAAATCTAATAATCATGGGTGATTGGAACACTGTATTACAAGAAAGAATACGTGACAGAGTTACGGGCGAATTTGGGCTCGATACAGTGAATGGGAGAGAAGAAAGACTAATTGAGTTTTTGTACTTTCAACATTGCAGCCCAGTCAGCAATCGTGATAATCTAATATATAAGAAACTATCAGCGTCGATTGCGGTCATGAAACCAACCTTTACCTAGGTTTCAGCCCAAATAATTGAGCCTTCTTCAGAAGATATAGCTGAATCTATAATTTGTCTAAGAGGGCATGGTCTAGAAATAAAACTATGGTCTAGAAATAAAACTATTCAGGCTGTTTTAGTTTTATTTCTAGACCATGCCCTCTTAGACAAATTATAGATTCAGGTATATCTTCTGCAGAAGGCTCAATTATTTGGGCTGAAACCTAGGTAAAGGTTGGTTTCATTACCGCAGTCGAGGCTGATAGTTTCTTATATACTAATTGAGTTCCCCTATTAGTTTTTGCTACTAATAGTGTATACCTTTTTTCAAAATAACCAGCTGAGGAAGTATACTTGGAAAAGGCCTGGAAACACGGAAAGATTTCAGCTAGATTACGTTACGGTCAGACAGAGATTGCGAAATCATATACTGGAGTGTAAGGTGTGCCCAGGCGTTCGTATAAATGGGGCTAACAATTTAGTAGTGTTTAAGAGCATACTTAAATTAAGAGAATCGTGTGGAAGAAGCTATATGGAAATAAGTGGGTACTTAAGTACTGAGGAATGATGAGGTTCATTTGAAGCTCTCTAAGACTAAAGATACTGCGATAACGAAAATCACAATAGTCAGCTTAGATGAAGAGCAATGGACATCTCAAAAAGAAGTACACAGAAGTTGTACAAGGAAGGCAGCTGTGAAGAAACCTTGGGTATCAGAAGATACACTTCAACTGATTGGCGAAAAATGTAAATCTGATGAAATGAAATAGTAGATGAAATGGGAGATAACGTGCGAAACGTAGGGAATCCAGTATTACAGTCAGAGTTTGACAGAACTTTGGTAGACTGTGATCAAATAACGCGGAAGGCATAGAATTCCATCTGAATTTCTAAAACCATTGGAGGAAGTGGCAGCCAAATCACTGTTCCAGCTGATGTATAGAACAATTCACAGTCAACTAAACAGCTCATGCACTGAAGTTGCTGAAAATGATAATATACAGCAGAATGGAAAAGATAACTGGAGATCTTTTAGACTGCGATCAGTTTGGCTGTAGGAAAGATTAAGGTACCAGAGAGGCAGTTCTGGCTTTGCGCTTAGTAATGGAAACAAGATTTAATAAAAATCAGGACAAATTCATAAGACATATCGACCTAGAAAAAGCTTTCGAGACTGCAAAATAGTGCAAGATGTTCGAAATTGTCAGGAAAATAGATGGAAGGTATAAGAAGAGGCCGTAATATACAATATTTAGAAGGACCATGAGGGAAAACTCAGAATGGAAGACCATGAACGAAGTTCTCGGACTAGAGAAGGTGTAAGACAAAGTACAGTATTTCGTCACTACTGACCAATCCATACATCAAAGGACTCATGACGAAAATAAAAGGAAGGTTCAACAGCGTTATTAAAATTCAAGTTGAAAGGATGTGAATGATATGATTCGTTGATGACATTGCTTTCTTCAGTGAAAGTGAAGAAGAATTACAGAATCTGTTGAATGGAACATACTGTCTAATGAGCACACATTGTGGTTTGAGTACAAACCTAAGAAAGACGAAAGTAATGAAGAGTAGCAGAAATGGGATAAGTGATAAATTTAACACCAAAATTGGGAACTCCGAAGTAGTCGAAGTTACGGGTTTCTGCTAGCTTGGAAAAAAAACATACAACAGACGAAACAAGGAGGATATCAAAAGTGGAATAGCAGAGATGTAGAGGGTATTCCCGGCCAAAAGAAGTCTGCTAGTGTCAAACATCGGCTTTAAATTGGGGAAAAAAAATTCAAATGTGTGTGAAATCTTATGGGACTTAACTGCTAAGGTCATCAGTCCCTAAGCTTACGCACTGCTTAACCTAAGGACAAAAACATACACCCATGCCCGAGGGAAGACTCGAACCTCCGCCGGGACCAGCCGCACAGTCCATGACTGCAGCGCCTTACACCGCTCGGCTAATCCCGCGCGGCGGGGAAAAATTCTTGAGAATTTATGTTTGGAGCACAGAACTGAATGGTAATGAAACGTAGACTCTGGAAAAAATTCGAAGGAAGAGAATCGAAGGTTTGAAGTGGGTTGCTGTAGAAGGATGTTAAAAATTAGTTAGAGTATGAGGAGATATTCCATAGAAGTATCAAGTACAGGAACATGGCAGAAACATTGACAAGAAGAAGGGACAAGATAATAGGACATGTGTTAAGGTATCAAGGAATAACTTCCATGATACTTGAGGGGGCTGTAGAGGGTTAAAACTGTAGGGGAAGACAGAGATAGGACTATATCCTACAAATAACTGGGGATGTTGAGTGCATGGGATTCTCTGAGATGAAGAAGTTGACACAGTAGGGGAATTCCCGGCGGGCAGCGTGAAACAGTCAGAAGAGTGACGATAAAATAAATATGCAAATAATGCCAGAACTTGAAGGAGTCACAGCGTATGAAAGCTAGAACCCTTTCGTTTTCCTTTGATATGTAACACGCGTAGTTTTATGTTTGATTTATTCATAATTTGATTATTAATTATGCTAATGTTTAGTAAAGAGATAAGCCATTTGAATTGAGAGCCTCTACTGTAAAATCTGACAGTACCACCAAAGTTCGCAGAAATTAACACGCCACTCTTAACGTATCATATGTGTTTCAGGTATGTTTCTGCATATTTATTGATGAGCACATAATGACATGTTTTGTAGTGTAATTATTAATGCGCTGTTTAACATACATTGACTTGTGGGCTCTAAAAAGGACCAATCGCGAAAGGCACTCCGCTTAGTAACTGTAACTATGCCACAATTTTGTATAAATTTGACTAGTGGTCCATTTTACTAAATTGGAGGTTTAATTGGAAGAGTGGAGGGAGGTGGGAGGGGGCAGAGAGTATAAAGAGCGCGTAAGCCAAGCGGGTGGAATTTTATGTGGTTCGTTGCCAAATGGGGAAGAATCTGAGTCAGTCGGCAGTATGAATTTTCAGGTGACCGATTATGGACGGCGTATCAGCCGTGCGTGTATGGAATACTTTCACTTTCGTTCGGTCTTGTGCAATGTTGGCGAGTTCACTGCAGAATTTGGCTGACGGCTAAGGCACTAACTTTTACGTGGGAGCTTTGAACTAAGAAATTTATTCAGTAGTTCTGAGTTATTAGTTTTACAAGGCAGAAGAGACTTGAAGGTATACTTTACTGCAATTTAGTCAGTAAGGTCACTACCACAGTACGTATTCCAATTGGTTTAAATAAACCTGATTCATTTCTATGTTTTGTTTTGGGCTACTTCATTAATGCTCTAGAATTTGTACCATTCAGCCTTTAATAACGATTTCATTTCATAGACGTTTAAATGTTCTGTCATAATTCGATGTTTGACTTTAAGATCATTTGAAAATCTATGACTTTCTGCTGGTGTTGCTGCAGGGCACGAATGATAGTGGCGTGTATGATACTTATTTGTTTATTATTCAACTAAACGAAAGGGGAGGAAGCTTTCAATCGAGAGAATTTTCCAGAGCGGGAGGGTTTGCGCCATTTTCTCCGGCTTACTGGACAGGAGGCACAAATTAGAGGACCGAGTTTATTGCTTTCTGTTACGTTAAAGGTTTTTGTACATTTACATCAAAAATCTTCATAAATGATTGTATTTGAATAGAAAAGAAGAAAATTGTTTAAAAGCTACTGATATCTTTTGAAAGCATGGGAATAAAGATCGAAATTCATGATGATGAGTTACGTATAAAACTGGTTTTCTGTTCAGTAAGGTGCACGCAGATTTTGTTTTCTAAGAGGATAAAACTCTGAGAAGCTTAAGAATGGCATGAAGATCCCGACTGAATTTAGGGTAACAGGAAGAGTCTTAGTTTTTGACACGAAATCCAGGAAAAATAAAGAAAGAAGATTCAAGATATAAAATCTGCTACGCCATTTTTTCAAACTATTTCTATACATCTGCTCTCCGTTTCAACAAACGTGCGGACTTCAATGCGAGATGCTTGTAACAGTTTCCACAGCGAAACTTTGTCTCGGAACCTGGCAGAAAATCCAAAGCGATTCTGGTCGTATATGAAGTATGTTAGCGCCAAGAAACAATCAATATCTT
This sequence comes from Schistocerca piceifrons, assembly GCF_021461385.2. Classification (NCBI taxonomy): domain Eukaryota; kingdom Metazoa; phylum Arthropoda; class Insecta; order Orthoptera; family Acrididae; genus Schistocerca; species Schistocerca piceifrons. Next base: position 742,486,844 of record NC_060139.1, read on the forward strand.
CTCTGCACGATAGCAATGGAGATACCATCGAAGACAGTGGTGCCAAAGCAGAGTTACTAAACACTGCCTTCCGAAATGCCTTCACAAAAGAAGACGAAGTAAATATTCCAGAATTTGAATCAAGAACAGCTGCCCACTTAGTAAAGTAGAAGTACATCACTGGCCAATAAAATTGCTGCACCACGAAGATGACGTGCTACAGTCGCGAAATTTAACCGACAGGAAGAAGGTGCTGTGATATGCAAATGATTAGCTTTTCAAGGCATTCACACAAAGTCGGCGCCGGTGGCGACACCTACAACGTCTGTCATGAGGAAGGTTTACAACCGATTTCTCATACACAAACAGCAGTTGACCGGTGTTGCCTGGTGAAACGTTGTTGTGATGCCTCGTGTAAGGAGGAGAAATGCGTACCATCACGTTTCCGACTTTGATAAAGGTCGGATTGTAGCCTATCGTGATTGCGGTTTATCGTATCCCGACATTGCTGCTCGCGTTGGTCGAGATCCAATGGCTGTTAGCAGAATATGGAATCGGTGGGTTCAGGAGGGTAATACGGAACGCCGTGCTGGATCCCAACGGCCTCGAATCACTAGCAGTCGAGATGACAGGCATCTTATCCGCATGCCTGTAACGGATCGTGCAGCCACGTCTCAAAAATGGCTCTGAGCACTATGGGACTTAACATCTGAGGTCATCAGTCCCCTAGAACTTAGAACTACTTAAACCTAACTAACCTAAGGACATCACACACATCCATGCCCGAGGCAGGATTCGAACCTGCGACCGTAGCGGTCGCGCGGTTCCAGACTGAAGCGCCCAGAACCGCTCGGTCACACCGGCCGGCGCAGCCACGTCTCGATCCCTGAGTCAACAGATGGGGACGTTTGCAAGACAACAACCAACTGCACCAACAGTTCGACGACGTTTGCAGCAGCATGGACTATCAGCTCGGAGACCATGGCTGCGGTTACCCTTGACGCTGCATCACAGACAGGAGCGCCTGCGATGGTGTACTCAACAACGAACCTGTTTGCACGAATGGCAAAACGTCATATTTTCGGATGAATCCAGGTTCTGTTTACAGCATCATGATGGTCGCATCCGTCACCTCTTGTTCGCATTGACGGCACTTTGAACAGTGGACGTTACATTTCAGATGTGTTACGACCCGTGGCTCTACCCTTCATTCGATCCCTGCCAAACCCTACATTTCAGCAGGATAATGCACGACCGCATGTTGTAGGTCTTGTACGGGCCTTTCTGCATACAGGAAATGTTCGACTTCTGCCCTGGCCAGCACATTCTCCACATCTCTCATCAACTGAAAACGTCTGGTCAATGGTGGCCGAGCAACTAGCTCGTCACAATACGCCAGTCACTACTCTTGATGAACTGTGGTATCGTGTTGAAGCTGCATGGGCATCTGTACCTGTACACGCCATCCAAGCTCTGTTCGACTCAATGCCCAGGAGTATCAAGGCCACTTTTACGGCCAGAGGTGGTTGTTCTGGGTGCTGATTTCTCAGGATCTATGCACCCAAATTCAGTAAAAATTTAATCACATGTCAGTTCTAGTATAATATATTTGTCCAATGAGTACCCGTTTGTCATCTGCATTTCTTCTTGGTGTAGCAATTTTAATGGCCAGTGGTATAAATATTCTCGGAGTAATGAAGCAACTTCAGTCACGTAATAAATGCAAGTCTTCTGGTCCATGCTGTATACCAATTAGGTTCCTTTCAGAGTATGCCGATTAATTAGCTCCATACTTAACAACCATATACAACCGTTCGCTCGACAAAAGACCCTTACCCAAAGATTGGAAAGTTGCATAGGTCACACCAATATTCAAGAAAGATAGTAGGAGGAATCCACTTAATTACAAGCCCATATCGTTAATGTCAATATGCAACAGTATTTTGGAACATATATAGTGTTCGAACATTACCAATTAACTCAAAGAAAACGGTCTATTAACACACAGTCAACATGGGTTTAGAAAACATCGTTCTTGTGAAACGCAACTACTCTTTATTCCCATGAAGTATTGAGTGCTATTGACAAGGGATATCAGATCGATTCCGTATTTCTGGATTTACGGAAGGCTACGGAAATCTAAAAGCCGTAAATTCAACTGAATACCTAGGTATTACAATTACGAACAATTTAAATTGGAAGGAACACACAGAAAATGTTGTGGGGAAGGCTAACCAAAGACTGCGTTTTATTGGCAGGACACTTAGAAAATGTAACAGACCTACTAAGGAGACTGCCTACACTACGCTTGTCCGTCCACTTTAAGAATACTGTTGCGTGGTGTGGGATCCTTACCAGATAGGACTGACAGTACATCGAAAAAGTTCAAAGAAAGGCATGTTTTGTATTATCGCGAAATATGGGAGAGAGTGTCACAGAAGTAATACAGGATTTGGGATGGGCATCATTAAAAGAAAGGCGTTTTTCGTTGCGACGGAATCTTCTCACGAAATTACATTCACCAACTTTCTCCTCCGAATGAGAAAATATTTTGTTGACTCCGACTTACATAGGGAGGAACGATCACCAAGATAAAATAAGGGAAATCAGAGCTCGTACGGAAAGATATAGGTGTTCATTCTTCCCGCGCGCTATATGAGATTGGAATAATAGAGAATTGTGAAGGTGGTTCGATGAACCCTCTGCCAGGCACTTAAATGTGATTTGCAGAGTATCCATGTAGATGTAGATGTAGATGTAGATGTAGAAGTACAGCTGTCTCCATCCTGAAGGGTTTTTGCAGGACTTGGATTAGCTCGGGATTTGCAATAATTTCGCTCTTTTTCGTGTATGTTTCTCGCACGATTTATAAACTTAAATATTTTTCGTTTGGATTCCAAGTTAAGTTAAATAGACATTTAAATGTATTTTTTCGATATAGCTATAGGATTAATGTGAAGTCGTGCCATTGCTGGACCTTACAAAATGGCTCTGAGCACTATGGGACTTAACTACTGAGGTCATCAGTCCCCTAGAACTTAGAACTACTTAAACCTAACTAACCTCAGGACATCACACACATCCATGCCCGAGACAGGATTCGAACCTGCGACCGTAGCGGTCACGCGGTTCCAAACTGAAGCACTTAGAACCGCACGGCCACAGCGGCCGGCGGACCTTACGTTTTTGCACCTTTTAAATGAGGAGATGCATGTGGGAACCTGTGAGCACGTGCTCAGCAAATATGCAAGCTTAACTGCAGAAATAAGTTTCATTTCTTTCTCCATTATTTTGGAAGGAGAAATCTATTTGTGGATCTATAGCTTGACTGTATACGAGAATGAGCGCTCGAGAAGGGGGCTGCGACTTATAAACTATTCACAAAATATGAGATATAAATTAATAGAAAAGCTACTATATTCTAAACAAACGTAAAAATCATGTTTCATTGATTTAAATAAAACTCCATTTATTTCCAGAAATTTCTTTTTAAGACCACTATTTACTATCTTTTGATAAGGATATACAGTGAATCACTGATTTGGTTCAAACACACATCCACGGAGACGACTACCATTATTAATCCTTCAGGAATACATCATTCAACAATTGAATATGTCGCAAACTTGTCTAACACAGATCTCGTCTACCACATGATCATTTGGAGTATCTTTTCCATTTGAGCTGTTTATGTACATAACGATGTGCAGTCCACCACTACGATGGAAGAAACGAGTTACAATCACTCATACGTTAATCTGACCTGCCTGTAACAATAACAGGTTCTGCTTGTTTATCTGACTCTGAGGCAGCCGGGTAGAAATACGATAAGTTGTGATCTTCTTTGAAGAAGCAATTTCTAGAGAAATAATTTAAAATTCCTACCTACATTTTATTACCTCTTGGTTCGGCACCATTGTGATTAATGAGCAAGTGGATAAACAACTATGTTGCACTTATTCCATCTTCTTCCTACTTTTTCCTATTCTTTACCCCCTTTTCTTCACGGGGTTGACGTGCTATTGTATTTGGCAATGTTAGAGGTACAAGGTGGCCGGATGCCCTTCCTGTATCTACTCCTGCCTCCCCCGTTCATCACCCCTTCCTCCCAGAAAGGAATCAGTACACCCTAACTGTCTCCATCTAGTGCATCGGTTTCCAACCTTCCTGAGACCATTACCCCTTAGTGCAATCAAATATTAGCTACAAACACCCCCCCCCCTTTCCCCACACCCAATCATCATATTAGCGATTGACTAAACTTTAGAACACAAAATGATTTTCTTTGAACACTTTTATTTTAAAAATTATAAAAGACTAATGGTATTTTATTAATCCACGAAGTAAGGAGTCAATGACAATTGGTACTGCTTGCTTCTAACAGCTTTTATTTATACACACATCAAAAAAAGTTTTGCATCATCCCTGTTCGCAGAACTCCTGAAGACAGACGTTGTCTGTGGATGTTTTATCACAGACACAGTTCCTTTGACTGTTCAGAGATGTCACTAAACCCGCCCAAAGATGTAAACAACCGTGCATGAGCAGCGCCTATTACACGGAGGGGGTCCGACAGCCGCTCAGTTCCAGTCATTCCACCAGGAAGGAGGTACAGGGCTGGTGTTGCCTGTACTTCACCCATACCTAGACGGTCAATCCCGCGGTTCGATCGCGTCTGCGTTGTTACTTTGTGCCAGGAAGGGCTCTCAACAAGGGAAATCCCCAGGCGTCTCGGAGTGAACCAAAGCGATGTTGTTAGGACATGCCTCGCTCAGGCCGCCTAAGGGCTACTACTGCAATGGATGAACGTTACTTACGAGTTATGGCTCGGAGGAACCATGACAGCAACGCCACCATGTTGAATAATGCTTTTCGTGCAGCCGCAGGACGTCTGGTTACGACTCAAACTGTGCGCAATAGGCTGCATGATGCGCAACTTCATTCCCGACGTCCAAGCCGATGCGCATCTTTGCAACCACGACACCATTCAGCGAGCTACAGATGGGCCCAACAACATGTCGAATGCTCAGGATTGGCATCACATTCTCTTCACCGATGAGTGTCGCATATGCCGCTAAGGCAACCCGGTCAGACTGAACTCCTTAGACACACTATCCAGCGACTGCAGCAAGGTGGAGGTTCCCAGATGTTTTGGGGTGGCATTATGTGGGGTCGACGTACGCCGCTGGTGGTCACGGAAGGCGCCGTAACGGCTGTACGATACGTGATAGATATCGGCAGCATATTGGCGAGGCATTCGTCTTCGTGGAAGACAATTCGCGGCCCCATCGTGCACATCTTGTGAGTGAACTTCCTTCAGGATAACGACATCGCTAGACTAGAGTGGGCAGAATTTTCTCCAGGCATGAACCCTATCGAACATGCCTGGGATAGGTTGAAAAGGGCTGTATATGGACGTCGTGACCCACCAACCACTCTGAGGGTTCTACGCCGAATCGCCGTTGAGAAGTGGGACAATCTGGACCAACAGTGCCTTGATGAAATTGTGGGTAGTATGCTACGACGAATACAGTTATGCATCAATGCAAGAGGACGTGATACTGGGTATTAGAGGTACTATTGTGTATAGCAGTCTGGACCACCACCTCTGAAGGTCTCGCTGTATCGGAGTACAACATGCAATGTGTGATTTTCAAAATGGTTCAAATGGCTCTGAGCACTATGGGACTTAACATCTGTGGTCATCAGTCCCCTAGAACTTAGAACTACTTAAACCTAACTAACCTAAGGACATCACACACATCCATGCCCGAGGCAGGATTCGAACCTGCGACCGTAGCAGCCGCGCGGTTCCGGACTGAACACCTAGAACCGCTTGACCACCGCGGCCGGCAATGTGTGATTTTCATGAGCAATAAAAAGGGCGGAAATGATGTTTATGTTGATCTCTATTCCAATTTTTGTACAGGTTCCGAACTCTCAGAAACGAGGTGATGCAAAAGTTTTTTTGGTGTGTGTATTATGTCACCTCCACTACACAGTATCGCGCGTTAATTTTTTAATTTTTTTAAAAAAGAAAACGTTATAGGTTATTTAGTTATTCAAAATTACAGTCTTACGACATAGTGATAACAGTAATGTCCTTTAAAAATCACTAAGTTTCGTGACCGAAACACAACTGAACCCTTTTGTTTTTCTCCCTCAGAAAACTTAATTTTACCCCTCAGGGGGTAACTACCCTCAGGTTGGGAACCACTACTCCAGTGCTATCTCACCTGAACGTGTGCGAAATTTTTCCTGCATATTTGCGAATTGTGTAGCCATGGCAGGATGTGAGTACCAGCTCGGTATCCACGTACACGAATATGGGAAACCACCTAAAAGTGGCATCCAGACTGGCTGGCACACGGGCCGTCGTCGTTAGTCCTCCGGGAGTATTCCACTCGGCGCCGTCGTGACTCATCGAATCCAGGCAGGAGCGTGCTAACGCGCGTGGCTGTCTGGACGCGTGGATGCGACGTTCACTGATTTTAGACAAACTTTATTACGGGTTTTGACAACTCGGTGGATAAAATCCCGCTTTATAATTCACTGATATAGCGGTTTTTTAGGCTTTTTAACTTTGTTCGACTTTTGTCAATTAGAAAGAAATCGGTTTCCTTCAACCTTCCATACAGCTCTATCTTTTGTAGTAACTTTCTACTATTGCTATTGAATCATGGTAAGTTCGTCCCATCTCACACTATCTCCTACGCGAAGAACGTATCCTTCGTCTGCAAATATACGTGTATATTCATATTCTGCAAATCACTTTGAAGTGCATGGCCGATGATATTTCACTTTTTAGAGCATATTAGGGTTTCTTTTTGTTTCAGAAGAATGAATACTTAAATGTCTCCGTATGCTCGATAATTACTATAATCTGTTCTTAAGGAGATCTGATAAATACCTAGATTCCTCAGTTTGGATCTGCAATATTTTGTAGCTTATATTATTTCTAAATTTGTGACACGGATCTCCCACATTTTTCTCTCTAGAGATGAATGTTCGCTATTGTTTAATCCATCGATCTTTACTCATTTGCTTGCTGCTGGCATTTAGCAAATATATCTTGCTGCGTTTCAAAACTTCTTGTTCGACACTAACCAGACTGCACATGTTGATCGTCTAAACATCAGCTGAACTGCATCAACATTAAAGTCTGCCTCGACTTTCTCATTTCCTATATTTTTGAGGTCTTCCATAGTTATATAACAAAACATCTGGTACCCTCTTTACGACGGGCAGATATGGAAGCTACGAATAAGTCAGGAGAGTTTTGAAAACCAACAATAAAAATAATTATTACTATACAATAGCACCTCAAATGTTGTAGTAAATGACTTCTTATTAGGACTAATCATACTGAATGGGTAACTCACCAAAACTGCAGTTAAAGTAGTCGAATTCCAAATCCGGAGGTTCGAGGGGAAAGATCGGGTCGTCCAGGTCAAGACTTGAGAAGAAGTCGTCCATCTGAAAAGAAAAATATCGCGATTTGTTTATCCATCTGATGCATCTATTGCAAGATTTCATTTCTACTTCATCAAAATTTCACGGTAATTACAAGGCCCGGATGTGACAGAAGGTAAGTAAGAAGGTAGGTATGTACTTCAGATAGGAAAGCAAGTAATTTAGCAATCAGCCACCCATCATAAAGTGCGATCAGAGCTAACGAGTAACCAGCAGAGTAATGTGCTGCTTTTGTCACTGTGCATTAGATGTTTGGAGGATCAGAAAGAAGTGTGACACGGCTGCTCATATACCTCTACACAAAAAAAGAACTGCATGTAAGTACGAGCTGTACTCTGAGGTTATCATTGTCTGTACAAAAGTATCTACGCAAATTAACAGCGAGATATGTGTCTTAAGTGTGTTCGCAGAGTAAGAGCGAGGATATGTGTCGAAAACCAGGAGGCCTAAAATGTTAAATGAACTGCATTAACCGGTGAGAAGTTTCCATAGCACTCGCTTACGGGAACAAGGATCAACTTTGTGTCCCAGTAGTACCCTGTCAAAAGCGAAACCACACGAAATAGAGCGAGTGCAATAATCAGTTGCGGCAAGAGCAAACTGAAACCTTCGATATTAGGAGAGTATTAGAAAAATGCAGAGCAAACAAATCTCTGTCACGATCTACCATCAATACTATTCGTGTGATGACTTCATCGCCACATGGTTTCGAAAGAAACAGTCAACCAGATCCATTGAAATGTCTCTGGGATTGCAACTGTTCGGCCTAGTCCACACAAGTGTTAGTGACATGGTAATGACGAAAACTTGACCCTGTCCACGCACGAGGGGTGGTTAGGAGGTGGCCAGTTGTAGCACAGACAGATGTCCCCTGTGCTAATACGAGGTGTTCAAAAAGTCCCTCCGCAGTGCCGTATGACTGTTAGCCGCGCGTGCCGTATGATTGTTCGCCTGCCTGGGTTACTACTTATCTTCAAGTGGACTCTCCCAACATTCCACTGTTTCGTTTATCTCAGCCAGCGTCAGTAGTATCGTTGGTGTGTGTCGTTACGTGTTGACGTGAACGTTTAAGTTTAGTTTCTTTGTTCGTTTGTTTCGTTTTTGTCACTGTTAAAATGCTAACCATTGAAGATCGTGTGTTTTTAGTCGAACAAGTGTTCAAATCTGGTGGTAAATACGCAGTTTCAGTTCGTCAAACATTTAATTCAGTTTTCCCGGAGACAACACTCTCACATCGCGATACTGTGCGAGATTTGATTAACAGATTTCGAAGTACGGGTTCAGTGACAGATGCGCCATGAAGTGGTCGTGCTAGCGTTTTGTCTGAGGATAAACTACTCGATATTTCCGATAAAATGTCCATGAGTCCGAACACGTTAGTAAGAAAACTCGCCCAGGAAATCGATGTTAGTGTCGGAACGGCCCACACAGCTGTAAGGAAAAATTTAGAACTTTTCCCATACAAAGTGACAGTTGTGCAAGAGACTATTATTGTCAATGGTTAAAAAATTTCGTTCAACAAAATGGAGGGGATGTTCTTAATGAAACGTTTTTCACTGATGAGACGTGGTTTCATTTATCCAGGTACATGAACTCGCAAAATTCTCGTATGTGGCTTACTGCAAATCCAGTGTGTATTCATGAGGAACCAATTCATTCTGTGAAAATACGAGTTTAGATGGCAATTTCTAGACGTCGGATTGTGGGTCCCATATTTTTCAACAAAAAAATAAACGCACAACGATACTGCAGTAATATTCTGTACCCATTCATAGGAGAACTTGTGTTAAGTGAAATACTGAACTGTTATTTTCAACAAGATGGTGCAACCGCGCATACAGCTCGCGATTCAATGTCACTGCTTGCTGATGTTTTTGGTGATCGCAAGATTTCACAGGGACTTTGGCCTTCACAATCGCCTGACCTAACACCAGCTGACGTTTTCTTCTGGGGTGTAGCGAAAGCAACTGTCTATAAAAACCGTCCAAAATCAGTCGATGAATTGAAAACAGCAATATCCACTTTCACTGCTTCTGTTACAGAAGAAATGTTACCGCTTGTGTTTGGAAACATGATTAGACGAATTGAATTGTATAGTCAACAACAGGGGGGACACTTTCAACATTTAATGTGAAAATTTGTAAGTAAAAATGAATATTTAAGAAATTAATAACTTGTATTTCACAGAGTTTCATTTCGGTATATTCACTGCGGCATACGGCACGCGCGGCCAACAATCATACGGCACTGCGGAGAGACTTTTTGAACACCCCATATTAATTCTTTATACATTTTTTCCATCGGATGCGTCGTTTTTGATGCAATTGCTGTCTCAGGTTAAGACAAACACCCTGTATATGTAGACACGTTCTCTAAATAGAAATACTAAGGCAAAAAAATAAAGCATAATAACTTTCATCACGCTAGTTTGTTTAAGAATTTGAGGTAACCGAGATTAAATTAACTAATTTAGAAAAAGATTATACAACCATAGACGAAAAAGTAATGATTCAACAAATGTACTTATGTAAAGATCAAAAGATGTTGAAGGTACGGAGAATCAAAAGAAAGGGAAATCTGGAACGGAGCAAGACAACTATTTAAAGATACCGCGAGAATTTCAAGCAAACGCTAATTGTAGAATATGGTGTACAATACAAAACTGTTCGGAAATCTCTACGACTTGAAGAGAAAAGGTGAAGTGAAAGTTTGATATGAGAGACAAAAGAATACAACGAAAGTATCGAGAAGATAAAACACAAGACTATGCTGAGTAGAGGTTACATTCCATTAGTTAACATTACAGATGGCACAGAACCTGATTACTGAGATAAAGTTATGGAAAAATTCTGATTTCTTAAAATATTTGTCTCGTTCAAGAAACAAACCAGAAACACACGTTGTTAATAATGAAAATAATGACAATGTGAAAATATTATCAGATCAGATGTAACCACACTGGAGAAAGAATTACGCGCATCCAAGAGAGGACACGCTAATACCGTGTAACACCGTATCCAATCTTGAAAACTGCCTCAATACTACGAGGAAGGGAAAAGTTTATTTCACGACTGCCTCATCCACCTGATGTCACCCTTTGATGATCAGATCCTATAGTGCTACCAAATTGATGGAATGTTGATCGCCTTGTTTCACCCGCTGTTACAAATAGTCCCAGAAAACTTCTGTCGGACGGTCGTGTACCTAGGAACAGATATTCAACTGAAATTTAAGAGAGTTTTAATCGAGAAAATCTTGTCAGTACTGTATTTAATCGTCTATCAGTTACATTGTTACTAAATAAACACCAATAATCAGTAAGTGTACTCAAATTATGCAGAAGAATTATAAAAAACCTGTTACAAGTCAAATACATTTTGAAATAGAAGCTACAGTTAACTAACCCGAATTTCCACTTTAAAGACAACTCAAATTGTTTAGAAATTAAAGACACTTAGTTCATCTGCATGTGTCACTTGTTCTACGTAAAAGACCTTTTTTGAGGTATGAGATGGTGCACGACCGACGAAGTGTGGTTAAGTGTGCACATGTGCTATACATAGCTCTAAAAATAGATAGGTTTTTGCTCACCATAAAATTTTCTACTTTAAGAATTAACGATATATTTCAAATATCTTTAATATCTTCTACAGTGCTTAGATGTGTAGAATGCGACATATTTATAAATGCTGCACAAAACACTAATCTCATGTATAATAACAATATAAACTGTAGAAAATGGCGGAAATCACTTATGGTGGTCTCTAATGTGCATTCCTTTATGTCATTTTACAACCAGTCACTAGACCGAAGTAGCTACTAAAAAACATTATGAGTTCGTACGTAACACAACACTCTCCCCACTAGAGAAGTTCGCATTTAATTAACATCAAACAGTTCGGCATCGCCGGCCGTGGTGGTCGTGCAGTTTTAGGCGCTTCAGTTCGGAACCGCGGGACTGTTACGGTCGCAGGTTCGAATCCTGCCTCTGGCATGGACGTGTGTGATGTCCTTAGGTTAGTTAGGTTTAAGTAGATCTAAGTTCTAGGGGACTGATGACCTAAGATGTTGAGTCCCATAGCGCTCAGAGCCATTTGAACCTTTTTTTTTTTTTTTTTTTTTTTTTTCCAGCCCCAGCCAGGATCTGAATTCCTCGTATCAACACGACCAAACTGTGTGCTGAGTGTAAGAGGGACATGGGGATGCTAGTACACTTTCGATATCAGATTGATTCGGAAATTCATTAAATTGATCGCTTATTTAGCCCCCAACCCCTGCCGCCACCCACATCCACCCCTACAGCCATTGCCAACCCCATCCGCACCCCCAGATGATATCATGCGTTTTCCTCAGCCTGAATGTGTGTATCCCTTCTCCCAACTCCCCCCTCCCCACCCCTCCCCATTCACCACCTACCCTATTGGCAGTAATTTCTAATTTTGGCTGGGATTTCGAATTTTGGTGGAAATTTCTTTGTCCCAGGGCTGTGCTAACATCCCATCCAACCCCCCACCCCACCCCACCCCTTCTCGGGAATGGGGGGAAATTAAAAACGGGGCGCCCTTTCTGGGACTCGAACCATGGTCTTTCTAGACAGAAAGCACAAGTGCACCCCTTCCCCCCCCCCCCCCCCCCAACACATGGAAATTATCGAGATGCAGGAGAGGAAGGTTAGGTTAGTGTACTTTATTTATTTTGGTTGAGGAACTGATTAGAGATCGGTCCTAATTAGGTAATTAACCATAAAGATCGGTCCTCATTACACAACCATATGCATAGTGCTACACAACGAGTGTCAAAAATCGCAATTCAGCTCAAAAATGGATGATGACATACAACTGGTGTTATCCTACTGGGAAAAGTTTCACAATAGAACTCGAAACTAGTAGCAGATGTACACAAACTCTACCCTTCACCTACAAGCTGGCAGGCAAAAGGCTAGGGTGGGAGGTACCATCTTTATTTTGTTAATGGGAATTACGTTCAACTGATGAGATGGTGGTATTGGACAGAGTGGAGTTTAATAAGTGTGTTACCTGTAAGCATAGAGCTGAGGACTGTATTCATCGCTGTTTGATGTCAGAGTTTGCTTCAGAAGCCTAGCTCTGCATTGCTTGACAATCACGCTGCAACCCAGGTAATCGAAGCCAATACATGATACCACAAAAGATGGAAAATGCTTCATTGTTCTAATTACACATCTAGATTATTGTGAAAAAAACGGCACTCATAATCAGTGGGTCATAATGCAACACATGTACTGGGGAAAATCATTGTCCCAAAAAATTGCAGAGGGGGTGGCAGTTGCAACTGTGTCCTCCTCAATGGGCGCACATGAAGTAACCAAATTGGTGGCAGTCTTAACCTCCCGCCCTACCACACCTCATACCTCCCTCTCCTCACCATAGTTAGGCATAGAGGGCTGTTCTGTATTGATGCTGATGGTCCACAAAGAGATCCTTCTAATGGTATTGATATACTGTCTCCAAACTGCGAAAACCCCCCTCCCCTCGGAAAAACAACAAAGTTTCGGAGAACTCTCCAGCATGCTAATTTAAACGTCTGCTGCTTGGAAAACAGGCCGCTTATCGCCTAAATCGACTACAGACCCTGGAGTAGCCTCCCGCGAATCTGGATATGGAGTCATCAGTACAATGCGTCCCTGATGAGCAGATGGTTAGGCTGTCAGCGCTATCGACACCGAAAAAAGCTACACATACAATACACTGCGACACCAGCTTCCCCAAGAACAAAAGCGAGATAAATGATGGCCAACCTGTCCATGGGCTGTTTGTCTAAAACAGCAGCTGCGACCTGCTACGTAACATGCCCACCATGCCTCTAACAGTTCTGTCAGCAAGCGCACGCCATCCTCAGTAGGAAAACAATTCACTGTAACAGTTGTATTTAATGTCAATGCCCCTCTTATAAGCGAGCATCTGTTAAAAGAAAACACCGTCCCAACGAAAATAAATTTCATCTTTCCACGAAAATAGGCACAGGCCATTTATTTTTAACTTTATGAACCAAAATTGGTATAGTGTTTACATTTGACTACACGATACAATCCGCATCTCATTATTTTGTGACATCCAATGAAATGAAAAGAACTACAGCACCGCCGCTTATTACAGGTGACCAGACTAGAGAGACATATCCACCTTGCATACAATCGCAAAAAAAATATTCCACTATTTTGCTGCAAAAACTACTGATCACTGCAAATGTCCTTGTTTCGAAACTGACATTGAAGTCAAGAGGAAGCGGAGAATTTAAACTCCAAAGAAAAAAACATCTATGTCAAATAATTTTTCTCAGCTTGATGGACAAATCATACGACCTGAGAGCAACTCATGCATTCAAATACTGTCTGTGAATAAACTTTCATGCACATGTGAATTACAAACATTTCAGACAGGTGAAATAACATTACAGAATACAACCTTTCACACCATTTGTTCACATTTCGGAAAAACAACACAATCATTTTATGTTCGACAACAAGAAGTTATAATTCACGAGGACCTTGCTGTTTTGTACACTATGGCACGTCCCATTTTACAAATGTGATGCTATATCACATTGGCGTTTATGAAACAAATTGCGAGAGCCTATCTTGTAATAGAACCTCCTATAAGATTTTACCATATCTCTCTCTTCCGATACATCGAAACCAGCAGATTCTTGCAATTTAGTTTTGTAGGCAATTTGATCATCACAGGCCTGTTTCACTCTGCTCACATACCGGGAAAAACACTACCATTTCGAAATTCCACAATTAGCTATAATTCAAGTGGTGCCTACTTTATTATTAGACGTTGTGAAGTATGAAATGACGTAGGAATTGTGGTAACACCTATTTTTAAACACGCAATCCTTACATGTTCCATGAGAATAGATACAGTTGGTTTCTTTTAGCTTTATGAGCAAAATCGGCGTAGTTTTGATAGAACTGTATGCATCCAAACTTAAACCAGTGATACCACTCCTTGTAATAGAACCTCCTGTAAGATTCTACTGCTTCTCTCTCTTCCGATATATCGAAAAACAAATATCATCTGCCTGTTGACATTGAGCATATTACATATACATGTATCACTTCATTGGTGCTAGGGGCCAGTTTTCGAAATCGCTTGCACAGATCTATGCAAAGTTTTGTCGACTGTGCTGGAAGGAGACCATATCCAACAGACTATCAATCACAAGAGAGAGTTCCTGTATACTTCCTTCATAAGCAGTTTCATACATTGTTTCTCTACCTGTAACACATCCCAGAAGTGTAAGACTACAGCTTAATACACTTTGTTTTTCTACCATAATTTCAAGGTCTGTGTCAGGTGCTAAACAAACACTAACACATTTTGATCCACTGTGTCTCACAGAAAGCTGAACGTTGCATAGCTTAAACTATGCAGCTCTCACAAAACACAGTTTGGTAGAAATAAATCACAGAGGCGGTATTTCTCATTGACAAAAATGTGGAATACTTTGCAACGTATGGAAACAGGAAGAGTTTGCCTCAAATGTAGAGCATTTGCAACAGCTATCCGAAAGTGATGACGTACACAGTTAATCTCATCATCCACAGCAATGGGGTAGTGGATGTCTCGGTGTTCCATTTTGAAGAGCATTGTGTCCTCATTTTGCAGTCATGTATGATTACTGTTTCGGTGTCGACCATCGCCGGGTGAAAAGAAGACATGTGGAGGACATCACAGCATGTGGAAATAGGACAATTCCGCAGCATTGAGGAAGGCTTCCAAGCAACTGTCTGAAGGTGATGACCTTTACCTGTAACCCTGTGCCTCGCTCCAACAAGTAGCAGATATCCAGAGTTCCACCAAGTTTCTCTCCATCTCACTCAAGTGGTGTCAGTCAATTACTAATATGGTAATAAATAGTGTGCCTGTGGTCAGATGGGATGGGAAAGACACTGTTGACATCGGATGATGTACCGTAATATGCACCGCGGTTGATGGTGTAGTCAATTTTAGCAACGTTTACCGTTGTTCCCTAATTTCAACGCCATCCAATGACACAGCAGATTGCTTCGAAATTTCTGTATCATCGTGAAATCACCTCTCCACTACTTTGTAAGTACCATATACTAGACTGCGAGTGCAGATAGATGACTGTGCACTACATACATTCAGTCATATACATCTAAATATACCAGTTGTTCCGTAATTTCAACGCTAGCCAGTGACACGGCAGAATGCTTACCAATTTATGTGTGATCGCTAAATCACCCCTCCACTGCTTTTCAAGTGCCATATATTAGACTGCAAATGCAGATGACTGTGCAGTATGTCCATTCGGCCCTATGCACCAAAGTGTACCAGATGGCGTCCTACACCGATGCAATTATGTTACCTACATATTCCTAGCACATCAGTCATAGTGCAGAATTTACGATTACGACTGGCCATCTTTCCCTGTGCAGATTAACATCACAGAGTATTTTTTCATTCGTACCGTAAAGTCCAAGACTGACAGATCCCTCCCACATTGTCCTTGACCAACCCTCCCTACAATACGCTCGTCAATTTAATCTGCAACTGACCAGGAGTGTGAGGGTCCTATATCCACTATGTTTCACGTCACGTGAAGGAACAGGGCGAGTTGTGCCTGTAATTGCTGTTCAGCGAAGACTGTTCCACACCAGTCTTATCCACGGCATTAATCCAAATGCACAAGATCTCTCCATATGTCGAGGAGAGTAGCACTTCTTATCGGTGCATAGCAGCCATAAGAGCGTTGTGTTGTTATATAACAGACGGCTAAGAAGAAACTTGTGGTTTATACATGATGGAACTCCAGACGGATGGAGTTTGAAACATTTCACGTAAATCAATTCCCAAGTATTATTCTACTGTCTAAAAATGCTATATCATTAAAGCCATATGGTTTCCGAAGTATTAGTCGTGCGGAATGGAACGCTTTTAATACTCTAATTCAGGATATATTTGTCCAAAATCAGTCATGCAACTACCCTGCAAGTTTCCTACCCTAGTCACTATCGTGTCAAAGTTTATAATGATAAAACTACTTCCTTCTACACTACTCTGGTGTCCTAGTAAGGCATCATCAGCGTATATCTGCCGCTCGAGCTGCTTACAAACCAACTAGAACGAAATCAGGGTACTGCCTTTCTATCTCTTATTAAATTAATGGATTTTATATGTGTTTTTAACTCAGAAACGTAGGTACACTCAATCACATTTCCTGCATCAGTTCGTGCTTACTATTAGTTGTAGTATCGGTTTTCTCAGATGTGGCTATGACTCACTAGGAAATATGGCGAGGAAAAACCAACATTAATATTTTTGATAGCTAATACATTCAGATACCACTCACGCCCTGTTGCACGAAAATGAAAATGAAGAAGCAACAACTTCTTACGAGGGAGTAAACACCTTGATCAGTAGCCAAAAGAGACGTAACAGTCTTATTGCTGTTTACAGTAGCGTCACCACGGCTCTGGCAGCATTCCTCTTGCACAAAGGTCTGATATTAGGTACTTTTGCTCATGTGCAGGATAATACAGCTATTTCATCCTAATTCCGTCTCTGGAGAACACCATCCCTCACACTATTACAGGTGGGATATGTAGCATCGGTCCAGTCTCCTTCAGAACACTTTAGGGAATGGCTTAAGCTGATTAACGCATTGATTCTTCTCCTTACTACTTAAGGAATAACAATGCTTGTGAGAAATAACTGTAATTCAGTAATATCTATATCCGACTGCATGTGTGAGAACACAGTTATAGATTGGGATACATATGTCCCGTCTGCTTTAAAATAGCGCCTCTGTGTAATACTTATGTCACCTCTAATGAAGTATGCGTTTCGAAAACTACGTAGTTTGCAGGGGAAGGGGGAGGGTTAAAACAGAATACAGCCAGAGCATTATTTGTAAGCTTTTCTCGGTATTGAGCGTCATTCGCCGCATTTCATGGTATTTTTCAACTAGTTTCATGTATTCTCAGTTAATTAAAGTAATTTTGCAAGTTTTTTCGGTGATATTACATATTTCGTCGCATTTCCCTCAATTTTACGTATTTCACATCAATTTATTGTAATTATACCAGTTTTCCTCGATTTTTATCGATTTTATGTCATTTTTTCATATTTTTCCCGTATGAATATGGTCATATTGCTGGCATACTCATTCTTTGTTTGATTTTATATGAGGATATTTGCGTGTCCTGTACACCAGTCTACTAAAAAAATCAAAAGAATTTCCTTAATCTCGATGATCTACATGCTTGCATTTTGGATAGGAAGATCACGAAAAGTATAGTAACACTCGCCTCTTACCTAGATGAGACTCAACGAGTGATGCAAATCGGAAACTCGCAGTCTGGAAACCTCCACCCTGCATAAAATCAGGAAAAAATATTCCACTATTTTGCTGCGAAAACTACTGATCACCACAGAATGTCCTTGTTTTGAAACCGTCATTGGAGTAAAGATAAAACGAGAATGTAAACTCCAAAGAAAACGTCGTAACTGCCGTCTGCGTCGCTTCTGCTGTGCAGCGAGCTACGTTAATTTAAGTATTAACTGTATTTTTCTTACTTGTCACTTCTTCTTCCGTGTGTTTTTGCTTTTAGGAAGCTTTAATTGTCAAGTGCTAGTAACAGTGTTCCATAGATTTCGTGTTTGTTTTGAATACAGTCAGAGAGAGTCCCTTTAGTCAACCATAGTGCCAGTAGTGCTAGTGTTTGTTTTCAATACAGTCCAGAGACAGGTAGTGCTATTTTCATTGTTTTCTACAAGAAGTGTCTAGTAACCACAGTTTAGTCAACTATCAGCCGCCTTTAGTGAATTAGCAGTTGACTAACTCTCTACAGTAAATTGATTTCTTAGGATGGATGGGACGTGTGACTGCTGTGTAAGGACGCAGGAGTAGCTGGCCACTGTTCGCGAACAGCTGAACGTGTTGACGGCCGCGGTCAGCCGTCTACAGGCTGCTGCCTCGGAGTGTAGCGGCAGTGGGGAGTCTGGTCCGTCGCATGGTACACCCCAGGTGTTACATGCTTCAACCACTGTCCCTGCTGTCGAGACACCTTCGCGGGTACCGGGCGCGGTTGGGCCACCCTCTCCCCAAGGGGAGTGGCGGGTTCAGCGGCGTTCGCGGCGCACGAGGCGGAGGGTCAATGTGGAGAATGGCCGTGTGGCATCGCCCGCTCTGCCTGTCAGTGGACATGTGGCCATTCCTTCAGCAAGGTCCGAGCAGGCACACGGGGGGAGGGGTTTATTAGTTATTGGGAGCTCCAGCGTTAGGCGGGTGATGGAGCCCCTTAGGGAAATAGCGGAAAGGTCGGGGAAGAAGGCCAGTGTTCACTCTGTCTGCTTGCCGGGGGGTCTCATCCGAGATGTGGAGGAGGCCCTGCCGGCGGCGATAGAGAGCACTGGGTGCACCCGACTGCAAATTTTTGCTCATATCGGCACCAATGACTCCTGCCGTCTGGGTTCTGACGTCATCCTCAGTTCGTACAGGCGGTTGGCGGAGTTGGCGAAGGAGGAAAGCCTCGCTCGCGGGGTGGAATCTGAGCTAACTATTTGTAGTATCGTTCCCAGAACCGATCGCGGTCCTCTGGTTTGGAGTCGAGTAGAAGGCTTAAACCAGAGGCTCAGACGATTCTGCGGAGATCTGGGGTGCAAATTTCTATACCTCCGCTATCGGGTGAAGAAATGTAGGGTCCCCCTGAATAGGTCAGGCGTGCACTACACGCAGGAAGCGGCTACAAGGGTAGCGGAGTACATGTGGAGTGCACATGTGGGTTTTATAGGTTACAGAATTCCCTCCATAGGCCCGACAAGATGCCTCCTGAGACGCGGCAAGGTAGGAGTAGGCAAAATGCAACAGGGAACAACAATATCAATGTGCTAATAGTAAACCGCAGGAGTGTCTATAGAAAGGTCCCAGAACTGCTCTCATTAATAAACGGTCACAATGCCCACATAGTACTAGGGACAGAAAGTTGGCTGAAACCAGACGTAAACAGTAATGAAATCCTAAACTCAGATTGGAATGTATACCGCAGAGACAGGCTGGACAGTGAAGGGGGAGGCGTGTTTATAGCGATAAGAAGTGCAATAGTATCGAAGGAAATTGACGGAGATCCGAAATGTGAAATAATTTGGGTGAAGGTCATGGTTAAAGCAGGCTTAGACATGGTAATTGGATGTATCTATAGGCCCCCTGGCTCAGCAGCTGTTGTGGCTGAGCACCTGAAGGATAATTTGGAAAATATTTCGAGTAGATTTCCCCACCATGTTATAGTTCTGGGTGGAGATTTTAATTTGCCGGATATAGACTGGGAGACTCAAACGTTCATAAAAGGTGGCAGGGACAAAGAATCCAGTGAAACTTTTTTAAGTGCTTTATCTGAAAACTACCTTGAGCAGTTAAACAGAGAACCGACTCGTGGCGATAACATATTAGACCTTCTGGTGACAAACAGACCTGAACTATTTGAAACAGTTATCACAGAACAGGGAATCAGCGATCATGAAGCGGTTAATGCATCGACGATTTCAGCCGAAAATAGAAATACTAAAAAAGGTGGGAAGATTTTTCTGTTTAGCAAAAGTGACAAAAAGCAGATTTCAGAGTATCTGACGGCTCAACACAAAAGTTTTGTCTCAAGTACAGATAGTGTTGAGCATCAGTGGACAAAGTTCAAAAACATCGTACAATATGCATTGGATGAGAATGTGCCAAGCAAGATCGTAAGAGATGGAAAAGAGCCACCGTGGTACAACAACCGAGTTAGAAAACTGCTGCGGAAGCAAAGGGAACTTCACAGCAAACATAAACATAGCCAACGCCTTGCAGACAAACAAAAATTACGCGAAGCGAAATGCAGTGTGAGGAGGGTTATGCGAGAGGCGTTCAATGAATCCGAAAGTAAAGTTCTATGTACTGTCTTGGCAGAAAATCATAAGAAATTTTGGTCTTATGCCAAAGCGGTAGGTGGATCAAAAAAAAATGTTCAGACACTGTGATCAAAATGATACCGAAACAGAGGATGACAGACAAAAGGCCGAAATACTAAATGTCTTTTTCCAAAGCTGTTTCACAGAGGAAGACTGCACTGTAGTTCCTTCTCTAGATTGTCGCACAGATGACAAAATGGTAGATATCGAAACAGACGACAGAGGGGTAGAGAAACAATTAAAATCGCTCAAAAGAGGAAAGGCCGCTGGACTTGATGGGATACCAGTTCGATTTTACACAGAGTACGCGAAGGAACTTGCCCCCCTTCTTGCAGCGGTGTACCGTAGTTCTCTAGAAGAACATAACGTTCCAAAGAATTGGAAAAGGGCACAGGTCATCCCCGTTTTCAAGAAGGGACGTGGAACAGATGTGCAGAACTATGGACCTATATCTCTAACGTCGATCAGTTGTAGAATTTTGGAACACGTATTATGTTCGAGTATAATGACTTTTCTGGAGACTAGAAATCTACTCTGTAGGAATCAGCATGGGTTTTGAAAAAGACGCTCGTGTGAAACCCAGCTGGCGCTATTCGTCCACGAGACTCAGATGGCCATAGACACGGGTTCACAGGTAGATGCCGTGTTTCTTGACTTCCGCAAGGCGTTCGATACAGTTCCCCACAGTCGTTTAATGAACAAAGTAAGAGCATATGGACTACCAGACCAATTGTGTGATTGGATTGAAGAGTTCCTAGATAACAGAACGCAGCATGTCATCCTCAATGGAAAGAAGTCTTCCGAGGTAAGAGTGATTTCAGGTGTGCCGCAGGGGAGTGTCGTAGGACCGTTGCTATTCACAATATACATAAATGACCTTGTGGATGACATCGGAAGTTCACTGAGGCTTTTTGCAGATGATGCTGTGGTATATCGAGAGGTTGTAACAATGGAAAATTGTACTGAAATGCAGGATGATCTGCAGCGAATTGACGCATGGTGCAGGAAATGGCAATTGAATCTCAATGTAGACAAGTGTAATGTGCTGCGAATACATAGAAAGAAAGATCCCTTATCATTTAGCTACAATATAGCAGGTCAGCAACTGGAAGCAGTTAATTCCATAAATTATCTGGGAGTACGCATTAGGAGTGATTTAAAATGGAATGACCATATAAAGTTGATCGTCGGTAAAGCAGATGCCAGACTGGGATTCATTGGAAGAATCCTAATGAAATGCAATCCGAAAACAAGGGAAGTAGGTTACAGTACACTTGTTCGCCCGCTGCTTGAATACTGCTCAGCAGTGTGGGATCCGTACCAGATAGGGTTGATAGAAGAGATAGAGAAGATCCAACGGAGAGCAGCACGCTTCGTTACAGGATCATTTAGTAATCGCGAAAGCGTTACGGAGATGATAAACTCCAGTGGAAGTCTCTGCAGGAGAGACGCTTTTGTTGAAGTTTTGAGAACATACCTTCACCGAGGAGTCAAGCAGTATATTGCTCCCTCCTACGTATATGTCGCGAAGAGACTATGAGGATAAAATCAGAGAGATTAGAGCCCACACAGAAGCATACCGACAATCCTTCTTTTCACGAACAGTACGAGACTAGAATAGAACGGAGAATCGATAGAGGTACTGAAGGTACCCTCCGCCACACACCGTCATGTGGCTTGAGGAGTATGGACGTAGATGTAGATGTAGAAGTTTTTTCCTGTAAATAAGGGTTGCAGTCATATCGCTGACTATTGACCTTTTCTCCTGGGACACCCCGCATCCACCGTTAAGCCGAAACATTGGGACAACCTGGTTAATAGCGGTATCACCTCTACATCTACATCTACATCCATACTCCGCAAGCCACATGACGGTGTGTGGCGGAGGGTACCCTGAGTACCTCTATCGGTTCTCCCTTCTATTCCAGTCTCGTATTGTTCGTGGAAAGAGGGATTGTCGGTATGCTTCTGTGTGGGCTCTAATCTCTCTGATTTTATCCTCATGGTCTCTTCGCGAGATATACGTAGGAGGGAGCAATATACTGCTTGACTCTTCGGTGAAGGTATGTTCTCGAAACTTCAACAAAAGCCCGTACCGAGCTACTGAGCGTCTCTCCTGCAGTCTTCCACTGGAGTTTATCATCTCCGTAACGCTTTCGCGATTACTAAACGATCCTGTAACGAAGCGCGCTGCTCTCCGTTGGATCTTCTCTATCTCTTCTATCAACCCTATCTGGTACGGATCCCACACTGCTGAGCAGTATTCAAGCAGTGGGCGAACAAGCGTACTGTAACCTACTTCCTTTGTTTTCGGATTGCATTTCCTTAGGATTCTTCCAATGAATCTCAGTCTGGCACCTGGTTTACCGACGATCAACTTTATATGGTCATTCCATTTTAAATCACTCCTAATGCGTACTCCCAGATAATTTATGGAATTAACTGCTTCCAGTGGCTGACCTGCTATTTTGTAGCTAAATGATAAGGGATCTATCTTTCTATGTATTCGTAGCACATTACACTTGTCTACATTGAGATTGAATTGCCATTCCCTGCACCATGCGTCAATTCGCTGCAGATCCTCCTGCATTTCAGAACAATTTTCCATTGTTACAACATCTCGATACACCACAGCATCATCTGCAAAAAGCGTCAGTGAACTTCCGATGTCATCCACAAGGTCATTTATGTATATTGTGAATAGCAACGGTCCTACGACACTCCCCTGCGGCACACCTGAAATCACTCTTACTTCGGAAGACTTCTCTCCATTGAGAATGACATGCTGCGCTCTGTTATCTAGGAACTCTTCAATCCAATCACACAATTGGTCTGATAGTCCATATGCTCTTACTTTGTTCATTAAACGTCTGTGGGGAACTGTATCGAACGCCTTGCGGAAGTCAAGAAACACGGCATCTACCTGTGAACCCGTGTCTATGGCCATCTGAGTCTCGTGGACGAATAGCGCCAGCTGGGTTTCACACGACCGTCTTTTTCAAAACCCATGCTGATTCCTACAGAGTAGATTTCTAGTCTCCAGAAAAGTCATTATACTCGAACATAATACGTGTTCCAAAATTCTACAACTGATCGACGATAGAGATATAGGTGTATAGTTCTGCACATCTGTTCGACGTCCCTTCTTGAAAAAGGGGGATGACCTGTGCCCTTTTCCAATCCTTTGGAACGCTACGCTCTTCTAGAGACCTACGGTACACCGCTGCAAGAAGAGGGGCAAGTTCCTTCGCGTACTCTGTGTAAAATCGAACTGGTATCCCATCAGGTCCAGCGGCCTTTCAGGTGGCTTGCGGAGTGTGGATGTAGATATGTTAAGCATTTTGTCTCAGCTTGACGGACAAATTACATGACCTGAGAGCAACTCCTGTGTTCAAATACTGCCTGTAAATAAACTTTCATGCACATGTGAATTACAAACATTTCAGACACTTGAAGTAACATTACAGAATACAACCTTTCACACCATTTGTTCACATGTCGGAAAAACAACACAATCATTTTATGTTAGACAACAACAAGCTATAATTCACGAGGACCTTGCTGTTTTGTACACTATGGCAGGTCCCATTTTACAAATGCGATGCTATACCACACTGGCGTTTATGAAACACATCGCGATAGCCATCCTGTAATAGAACCTCCTATAAGATTTTACCACATCTCTCTCTTCCGATACATCAAAGCCAGCAGATTCTTGCATTTTAGTTTTGTGAGCAATCTGATCATGACACACTTTCTGTTATGGGCTGATAATTCTGTTACATGAAGTTGTTTGCAAATGTAGTGTATGTATGGGCTTTCACTTTTGATTGTCTTTCACACATATACTGAATGACAGTTATTGAACGTTAATTGACGTATTCTTGCACAACGTTAAATAAATTCAGCAAAACATATTTCGAATAGGCCCCTATTTGTCGAGGTGTGACTCGAGATCTATTAAAAAAGCCGATACTCACATTAAAGAAGCAGTTCTAGTTCAAGTAAAACTAGAAGTGACACTGATATTTGACACATGTCGATTACATCTTTCTAATAATTAAGCCTATACCACGTTCTGGAGTGTACAGTTTAAAAATTTTTGTGTGATTTGTTCGATGTTATTTACGAAGTTCTAAATACTAATTTAAAATCTAATATTTTCACTCTAGCACCTAAAATACCTGTACTACGAAATTTTTAATTTATTCTATACCGAATTTTGGAGCTGTGTTAGTGCACTAAAAGACACTGTAATGCTATTGATCTTCTTTATTAAAAGCAACACTCTATCTGAAGTAATACTGACCGCGAAGAATATTGTTACAGAGACATCGTGAAATCCTTGGAGGTTAAAATGTAACCTACTTTATGCATAAAACAGATTCCAACCTAACCTCCTCGATCCCGTCATGACCAAGCTGTCGGCCAATGCTATTGGGTAAGCTTTGGCGACGGCGTCTGACGAACGTCGTCGGTGCCATTGTAAACGCAGCCGTAGGATTCTGAAAAACTGCAGAGAAAATAGAAGGGAGTAAACTGGCGTTACCGAGGGATCCGCCTGCATAGTTAGGCCGCCCGTAGGACGTAAAATTGCGTCCTGGTCGTAATGACATGTTATCACTTTTCAGATGATCCGTCCAGTTCTCCTACTCTGCCGCCCTTGAAGATGCCTAGCCCTTGCATTGTCACCCTAAGAGCGTAGTACAACCACGATCCGACGAATATCGCAAGATCTCTCGAACCCACACAGCAACTGACTGTAGTAACAAATTAATTCCTTATCCGTGAAAATATGTTGATATGGGCGAGTCTCTGCAAAACGCCACAGACAGACACATACAACACAGAAACATATAAAAGGATGCAACGGTACGATATGTATCTGTTACGTTGTTGAATATGTCAGGGAGTAGCTCAGTGGTTCCTGTATATGTTCCTATAGTTGTTTGCAGGTAATAATATTTTCCTCTCGTTTACGTCCCTACGGCACAATTTTTTGGACGACGCCAATAATTAGCAAATAAATGCTAAACAGTTAGAGATACATTGTATGAAGTGGGGAAATTCAGGCAACAAATAACTCGGTAAAGGACCATAATGAAAGGACTGGACTCCAAGGGTTTTCTTTCCAACTACATTCACCATTGTACCTAAAATACAAATACAACTTTATTACACCAACAAGCAAATTGTGGAAATAAATATCACAGACCAAAAAACTGAAATAATTTAAAAGGGCCTTAATAACAATTAGCTGGGCTGCCAATCCTCCAAAGCTTTCAAGGGCCAAGGCTCAATTAAAAACAAAAAAAATACAATTAACATGGACACACAGATTAGGCAGTTAGTCAAGATTTCAAATTTAATGAAACGTACTTCTTTGTAGGAGCCTTCACTTAGGAGCATTAGGAATTAATTACAGAATGGAGACCCCTTGCGACCGTTATCCACACTGGCTCACAGCTCCAATGTGTGGGTTGTCTGTCCGGATATCAGGGCGCCGGGGTAACCGACCGATCACTCTGGAAGGCAGTCTTACTCTCTCAGTCGGCTGCGAGGCCCGGCCCGTTCAAACACGCGGCCGACCAAACTTTACCAAGTTCTTTGGGTAGCAAATATGGCAAACGCACCTGAAGTACACATAGACTTATTAGTTGAGATACAAATACCATTTGCCCACTTGAGGCACTCAGTAGCCTATATGCAAATTTTGATTACGAACAATTACCCATATAAGCCGCAAGGAGCGATAATACAGATTTTACGGTTAGGGTCTTTTTACGGTGACGCTGAACAACATTTAGTGCATAATGCTTACGGCTGAGCTAACAAGGATACCAAACAAATCGGCCTAAGTACATATGCGTCTTCAGTTTAGGGATTTTAGTGGCATGTATCGACTAACTAACAAAAAATATCATAATCTCTTAAATATTTTTGGCACGAACGGCACAGCAAAACATGAATGGCAATTCCAAATAATTGCCTTTTTTAGTAATTAAGAATTAAAAGTAACTCCATAAAACCTTAAAACTACAAACAGGGGGGCCATATCATACATTGAAATTGAGTAGGGTATAAATACTGGGAAGAGTAGCAAATTTGCCCCTGACTTTAAGTTCGTTCCGCTCTCGCCAGCATACACAGGCAAAATAACACGTCCAGAACGTCAACTGGCACAAGAGCAGGGCTACACAGCACATACTTAGTCTAAACGGAGCTCCACACGCAACACTAAAACACTAAAATGCATCAGGCGAGCCACAGCGTGAAATTTACATTCAATATGACAAGGAGCTGTTTCTTACGCAATGTAACAGTCCTTTAAGAGGTCACTCAAGGTGCTCACTGTTGTTGTAGTTGTGGTCTTCATTCCAGAGACTGGTCTGATGCAGCTCTCCATTCTACCCTATCCTGTGCAAGCTTCTTCTTCTCGAAGTGCCTACTGCAACCTACATCCTTCTGAATCTGCTTAGTGTATTCATCTCTTGGTCTCCTACGATTTTTACCCTCCACGCTGCCCTCCAATACTAAATTGGTGATCCCTTGCTCCTCAGAACATGTCCCGCCAACCGATTCCTTCTTATAGTAAAGTTGTGCAAGAAAGTCCTCTTCTCCCCAATTCTAGTCAGTACCTCCTCATTAGTTAAGTGATCTGTCCATCTAATCTTCAGCATTCTTCTGTAGCACCCCAGTTCGAAAGCCTCTATCCTCTTCTTGCCTAAACTATTTATCGTCCATGTTTCACTTCCATACATGGCAACACTCCATACAAATACTTTCAGAAAAGACTTCCTAACACTTAAATCTATACTCGATGTTAAAAAATTTCTCTTCTTCAGAAATGCTTTCCTTGCCATTGTCAGTCTACATTTTATATCCTCTCTACTTTGACCATCATCAGTTATTTTGCTTCCCAAAGAGCAAAACTCATCCACTGCTTTAAATATGTCATTTCCTCATGTAATTCCCTCAGCATCACCTGATTTAATTCGACTACATTCTATTGTCCTCGTTTTGATTTTGTTGATGTTCATCTTATATGCTCCTTTCGAGACACTGTCCATTCCGTTCAACTGCTCTTCCAGGTTCTTTGCTGTCTCTGCCAGAATTATAATGTCATCAGGAAACCTCAAAATTTTTATTTCTTCTATATGGATTTCAATTCTTACTTAAAACTTTTTTTTGTTTCCTTTACTGCTTGCTCAATATACAGATTGAATAACATCAGGGATATGCTACAACCCTGTCTCACTCCCTTCCCAACCACTGCTTCCCTTTCATGCCCCTCGACTCTTATAACTGCCATCTGTTTTGTGTACAAATTGTGTATAGGTAAATAGCCGTTTGTTCCCTGTATTTGACCCCTGCCACCTTCAGAATTTGAAAGGAAGTATTCCAGTCAACACTGTCAAAAGCTTTCTCTAAGTCTACAAATGCTAGAAACGTACGTTTGCCTTTCCTTAATCTATTTTCTAAGATAAGTTGTAGGGTCAATATTGCCTCACGTGTTCTAACGTTTCTACGGAATCCAAACTGATCTTCCCTGAGGTCAGTTTCTGTCAGTCTTTCCAATCGTCTGTAAATAATCCGTGTTAGTCACTACGAAGAGTAATAAGCAATACTACACAAAACATTTATTTATAAATATATATGGGTGCAAACGCCTCACAACAATACAGTAATCACTTTCTTTCTCACAAAACCGGCAAGACACCAACGAGGGAGAAGCGACCTCGAAGCACGGATTAAGAGTATACCAATGTATAATACCCGGTTTCCGAAAAGTAGAAATCTTTATCTTCAAGTGTGCCCAAAAACAACCATGGGGAAAGGCGAAAAAAAACTAAGACAACTGCGGGTAAAGCAACGCGCGACAAAGCCGAGGCAGCAAGATAAAGACAACCACCAATCCAATCCACTGCCTACTCCACAGCAAAACACGGCTGCAACCGCCGTACTGTGCGGCCCAGCGCGCGCCTTCCCAACCTGCCTTGTGTGAGAGGACTCCACTCCACCGACCGTCGACCACCTTTCTGGGACCCATCTCACTCGCTTCGGCCGAGCGTCACCCAGCTCCCTCGTTCGACAGCCGATCCTATACGCGGAAATCGACTCTGAGCGAGCCGCCACGGGAAGTTGGAAAACAGTCAGAGAGTTCATACAAGTTTCCATTCCTTCTTAAGAGAAAGTCAAGCTCATTTGTTTGACTGTTTAGCCTTCTGGGACGAGTTTTACGATGAAAGAACTAGTCAGCCACCACAGCTACGTGATGCGCGCCCGTTCATTACACTGCTCATGTGAGAGACTCGTTCGCTCACTGCGGCGTCTCCGAGACTCCAAAATACCTGCCTGCCATGAATACAGGTGCGGGCTGTCCATGTAAGAGCACACTGTGCAGATACAGAGTTTCCCCAGAGGGTTTGAACAGGTTGACATCACCGGTCAAAATACATAACACAAGTTGCCACTAGGAGTGTCAAGAATAACAGAGAACGCAACAACTTTTTTCGACCATCTACCATCCATTAGCGTGGGTAGATCCGACGATTTCAATTAGTTTACATTACGGTCGTAATTACATCTTCCAATCCAGCATGTTACATGATTAATTTATTTGTTTTTCTGCCTCTGCTAGTAATACCCAATACGCTTATCTCCATTGCTTCCTGCACAGCCCGCAGTTTTTCAATGGTTTTCGCCTCAAAAAAGTTCAAATCTAACTTTCATAAATCAAGACTAGGAACACACATTGTTAGTAAATTTCCATTTTCAGACACGTCGGAAGCTTAGTTTCGCAAACCTTATTTAGTTTAACAAAAACATTGAGGCCATTTTTACTTGGCTGTTTATTCCTTTTCCTGTTTCATCAACTGCCCCAAATACAAAATGTCACACATCAATTCTGTGACTTCGTTGTTACGAGGAAGCTTCGGAAAGCGCATCATAGTGTGTGAGAGGAATGGCGCTGCAATTGGAAACGTATTCCAAAGTTGGAGAACACTGTATGGTAAGATCCTTGGGAGTAAAACATGTAAGTTTCACATACATTCACCGTGAAATTTCAATCACACCCAACCGTAGTAAAATTATACCAACATTTTGACCGCGATGCTGATCACATTGGAAGGCCGTCGTCGTGGATCGTGCATGACAGTGTCCAGTCAATCAGGGTACTGACTCGCGGCAGTCGCAGACTTTGCTACGATGAGTAACGTTCACACAGCGGTTCTCGAATGGCTCCGTAACCAAGGAGAAGACTCTGAACGACTGGTAGAATTCCTCCATAGCTGTTTACGGAGACTTGACGATTATGTTGAAAAATAGTGTCATGTATCCGCATCACTCTGAGGTGTAGTACAGCATTCAATTAAAGTTACTTGGCCTTCCATAATAATGTGTAACTTAATTTTTCAAGACTACTCGTTGTTTCTACTATTTTTGTTTCGATATGTTGGGTGTACATTAATTTACTTTCATCATAACTGATTTTGAAGCATAATTACTAACTTATTCATCGTCAGCACCAAAACTCAGATAGATGTCTTCCATTTAAAAATGTGTTCCTTCTTCGGTTGAACCACTACCTAAGTCTTAGAGTGCCGTTGGAATAAATTTTGTTGAAACTAAATCAAAACATTTCTCAAGACCAATGAATCCCAGACATAGCGGTAATCCATACATCTTGTTGTTCCGTTCAGGACTTGCAAAGTGGTCCGTTGCGCTTTATCCACTTCTAAAGTGAGCGTGTTTCTTCTGTTTTGTGTTTTGTTTTAGAGCACACAGCCAGCTTTCATACTAATTTCCACTGAGCTTTGTTCGTTGTATACTTTATTTGCAACTGTTTTCAAAGCCCACTGCAGCTTCATTTTCAGGCACGTACGACTATTAACGAAAGGAAATATACCCGCAAGTTGTTGCTTTACCAGTTCGTCATGGTTCTATCAAGGAAATGCTGAAAAATCTTAAATTTCATGACATGATATTAACAGAAACAAACTTAGAGAACTGGAGGAACCAATTTTCAAAGCGGAATCTACGAATAGTAACCAGTACCTTTATACCGCTCCCTCTCAGGCTGCGAAGGTAAAAAAGAAAATATTTACAATAGCTGGAGCAGACACGTAAGGAGTCATTCTGCCCACGATCCAGACGTGGATGGAGCGGAAGTAAATCTCGTTGTATCGTGATACTGGTGTGGTACAACGTCGACCGTCCGCGCATTGTGTTGATGTTTCTCTGCTTCGTAGCACTGCGTGCAGAACTCAAACGTCCGATAGAGTAGCGCGGACATGTGGGAAGCACGTGGTTGTGTGATAGTACGGGCCAACCGTCGCCAAGCAATCTTGCGTGTCACTGATATACGTACAGACAGATGCGATAGCTGCACACGACGAAATGAACCTACTGTTCCTAATGTCCTAAAGCTAATAAACGCGTCTTTTTGAAAATCAAGTGCCGCGTTTGCTACATATAGTTAGCGTCTCTTTTCAGTGGCGAGGCTTAAATCGATTCAGTTTCGTTTGCTCAGATGAAATTAGGAGTAATGCAGAGAACTTAAATTTATATCCTTTATTGTGCTAAGATTTTTGGCATATGCTTGACGGACGCCTGTGGAACACTTTTCAGAGGATCCGAGTGTGTGCTTAGATATTTTGCTTTTACTCGGCTACAGCCGATGATGACTTCTCTTGAGATCTGGAAATGAAGCATCGGCTTCAGTGGTAATGCTACGCTCGTAGTGGTTAAAGACTACGCTTGGTTAGTCTCGAAACGTTCAGCGTACTCGGAACTTCAGTGTTCAGAATTTCTTTGCTTGGTGGATAGCTTTTTGAAAAGTGTTCACTGATCTTAACCGACCTGACAGATTAGAATCGTGAGACCAGGAAACGAACTCATACCTTTACTTTCACTGTATCACTTGAGCTGTTAGAACAGGTTTCACCAACGACTCTCAGCTTCAAAATCATCGATTTCTTCCCAGTAATTCTTCGTTTTTGTTTCAGTTTGATGTAATGCCATTCGGCATTTTTGTATCGCTGAGACCTCTGCTTGTAGTACACACATTAAAGGATGACGCTATGACGCCGATGAAATATCTTTATTAATTCATAACTTTGTCATTGGCAGTTCCTAAAATTTGCTTTAGCGATATACAAGTACACTTGCTCCGTAAGAAAGAGAGAAGAGGCCAATAAGCAATTATATTCTTAAACTACCCGCGTATATTTCACTATTTTTTCTTAATGATAATTGCACCATATAATAATGATTAAATTATGACGACAGAAAAGAAAGTTCGCAATTTTTGTGAACCGGTAAACATTAATCCGTAGGAATATCAGACCAGAGAGAAATTCTGGCGGTTAAGAAGAAGCAGTGTTAAAAATCTAACAGGTCTAGTCGCATTTTCTGTTTTCCGTTGAACGTCACCGATTTATCAGTCAAACTACTCAAATTGGCACAAGAGTAACAGTGATCGGATTGTACATGTAAGGTTTCTCGACAACCTGTGATTATTTTCAGAGCTCAGCATCTGGAAGAATCAAAGTTTGTCCAGATTTCTAGATGCCACTACGTCACACTTCGGTAGTCCAGCTGGTCGTGAACCGCTTAAGAAAGACTTCGTGATAGACCTTGATAGAACTCGTCTTGGCTTGAGTTCCGGAGAGTTGGAAATTCATCATCAGTACTCTTAGATTTAATTGGATAGCATATTGTTATAATGTATTCGTGTGACGCGATCGATCTGAGTTAATCTTGCATGCTTAAAATTTACGCAACTTAGTACCTCGACAATAGAAGCAGCTAACACGTCAGTCCTGTTCAATAATGCAACCCTACACTCTCTTTCTCTCTCTCTGTCTCTTAGCTCCATGAATAACTGAACTGTTGAAGAAGATTACTGTTTTTGTAAAAATTCTCATAGTTTATCGCGTACTTCGCTATTGGGTCTGCTTTTGTAAGTGGTGAATTAACGTTTATCTACCACTGCTGCGTTCTGTTAAAAAAATAAATACGTAATTAGGACTCAAAAGGAGTACAACTATTCCCTTTTGTTTTTAGCTAAACTCCTGTTTCCTGTTCTCAGTTTCAAGATAACCCCGCTGAGCAACGGGGTTTAACTGCCAAGAAAATCCTGACAGCACAAGACCGACACGGTGCCTACCGCTATGCAACGTAAGAGTACATTTAATTCTATGCTGATGTCAGAAGAAGAAACCTTTTTCAGTCATTTACTCGTTAATGGATTGTCTTTATCCAATATCTACATCCTTAGTTTCTGTTACTTATTCCTCTCCAATCATGGACTCCATAAAACTTAAAACGAATACCAGACGATTGTCAGTTACTTTAAACATCCTCAACACAAAATTTTGTCTTCACTTTTCAAAGAAAAAATAATAAAGTTTAAGTGTTTGTGTTATTTTGAGTGACACTATGTAATGAATCAAGAAGAAAGCGATGTATCGGAAACTCGCTGCAAACGCATCAAACAATTTTGTAGTAAATAAACTTGTTTAAAAAAAACGGTAGTTGGCTACATAGCTGTGCAGTTACGGATAATTAAAAAACGAGTAAAGAAACAAATAAGAAAGGAACATCTTCGGGGACGCATTTATAGAAAACTTGAACAACTGAGTGCTAATGTTCCACACAGCGCCTAGCAGAGCTCTATGGCGGAGCAGCACCTGCCTTAACGCAAGTCGTTGACGAGCTCATTGCAGGAACACACTATCGTACTACAGAAATATGGAGAAAAAAATGGAATGTCCCCTATTGAAAGGTATCGCGCGACTTAACTGACTGAATACGATGGCAAAAAAACTAATGCTGGATTGCAGACTCAGGATTTGATTTCCCAAAGTGAACAGAAGAGAGTTTTCCTTGTTTGTTTCCAAAATATTAGGAATTTCAAGTAGTCTATTCGAGTCATCATTGTCAAACACATCCCCTAAAGCTTCAAATTTAGGTCTTCTTTACTTTAACCTCGCAGATCCAGGTTGAAATAGCAGGGCCAGTACTGCCTCGCGCGTTCCTACATTTCTCCAGAGCCCATACTGACGTACTCCGAGGTCGCATTCTACCAGTCTTTCCGTTCTTCTGTAAATAATTGTTGTCAGTATTTTTCAGCTCTGCCTTATTAAACTGATACTTCTGTAATATTCTGAAGGATAAACACACACTTTTTTGGAACGAAAATTGTTACGGTCCTCTTGAAGTCTGAATATTTCGCCTGACTCATATGCCTTGCAAAAAAGTCGGGATAGTTGCTCCCCCAAGAATTTCAGTAATTCTGAGGGAATGTCGTGTACTCCAGGGGCGTTGTTTTCACTTATGTCTTTCAGTGCTTTGTCAAATCCTGCTCGCATTACGCATTATCATATCTCCCATCTCATCTTCATTCACTTCTTCTTCATGAGGAAGATAACTGCGGTTCTCGTTTGACAATATGTAGAAGCCAAAACAGTCTATGCTCGCAAATATTTGTAGTATTTAATGACCGGTTTCGATCGTTATGATCATCATCAGATTAATCTGTCTTCTTGACGCTAATAAAGAGGCAAATAAAATTTATAGCCACGACTGGCTTCCTCATATAACATACTTTTATATTATGTGGCGAACCCAAAAATTGCTATAAATTTTGTGTGTTTCTTTTTTTAACATCGAGAGATCGCTCTGCTGATGGCCATAACGCTCGAAAACGGTCATTAAGTAATACAAGTATTTGTAGTCATGGACTGTTTTGATTTCTACAAACTTCATCTTCGTTTTCTACAATGTTATCTTCAAGTCCATTTCCCTTGTATAGTCCATCTGTATA